>NW_022758203.1:255617-280005 GCF_011630105.1 Anneissia japonica
ATGGTAGCTATTGTGTCTGTAATTTAGGAGATTGGAATTTATTATAGATCTGATATTGCAAACATATTATATTCATCAATTGAACAGATGACAATTCTCATTAATAAACTAATTGTTCAACTCTATATATAATACTTGGAGAAAACAATTATATTTTAGTGAATGAAAAAAATACGCTATCTGACCTGGCTGTGTCTTTGTTTGATGTTGCCAAAATGGTGCGCCACTAGTCGTTGACAAGAACCAAAGCCTCTCAAAGCATCTGGATTCGATTTGCGAAATTGCTCCTGTATTGCATTGTTGATGGAACCAAGAGCGAATTCCGCCATCAATGCGTACCTTGCGTCATTGTTTGCATCATATTCGTAGTTTTGACAGATGCATATATTTGGGTCAATTGCAGGAATGCTACTACACGATCTGTTCACAGAAATCTCTGAGAAAACTCCATCAGATTTTATTGAATATTTCTGATGTATTTCATCTAATTTGCCTAGTTTTTCTTCGCTTAAAAACCTCAAAGCATAGTGAATGTCCAGAATACTGACCAGGCGCTGTTGGTTCACCTTCAATGCATTCATACGCTTTTCTCCCAGAGTTTTGGAAACGCCTGGTGGAACGACAATAAACAAGACCGGATGGAACATCTCCACTCCAGCTTCTTCATTTTTCTTAATGTATTCACCGTAGGCATTTCCATGATCGGACAGAATAATGGTATATGTGTTGTTTAATTTTGAAAGTGTTTTCACGTAGTTTGCTAGATCCTCGTCAAGTGTTTGTATGCCGCGGCCAGTATCATCGTGAGCAACATTCAAGAGAGTGTTATGAAAAAACGGCTGATAATTCACTTCCAGCGACATCTGTCGCATACTAAGATACTCTAATATATAATGATGCTGATATTGCGCGTTGTAACATATAGCAGGAGGTCCGACGAACGGATCATATCGATGGTTATCTTGCAAAACTAGAGTCATATCTATACGATCAATGCCAGCATTTTTCAGAGACGTTTTAAATAATTTCCATCTAGTTTTGATGTCATTCTCTGGCATATATGCTAACAGATTTCTGACAAGCCCCCACTTCCATATCCAACGAAGATCTTCCGTGTACATAGTTTCATATTTTTGCTTTTTGAATCCAGATAAAAGCTTGTTTAAGTTGACAGGAGTTGGGAGAATGTCATTAATGCCAAAAGGGTTTTCAACGTCATAAAGCTCCCCAGAGAACAAAGCTTGCAGATTTTGATATGTTTTACCTTTTAGCGACTGAACCAATTCAAAATTTAAAACAGTCGTTCCATGTTACCCACGAAGCGTTTGCAGAGTTTTAGGCATCGAGCGTAAGAAGTGACTATGCGAGACAGAGTCTAGCAATAAGATGTTGATGTTTACGTGAGCCGAAGATTCTTTATTTATATTAATATGTGGAGGCACAATAAGCAATTGCTGGGCCATATCACCTATCCTTATGTATTCCTTAAATTCCTTGGAACTGTTGGTGGCAACTCCATTCCCCTTTCTTTCCATTAAATCGTTAACGTCTATTGTACATCTGATAAAACAAAACCCGTAATGATCGATCTTTTTAACGAAGACCGTATTCAAGTGTCTTTCAAGACCCTGAATTGAAGAAAAATTCTGCCATTTTAGATTACCCGTGTCAGGATCAATCTCACCAAGAGTGACCTTGTTATCTACACAAATTCTATCCGAACATTTTGTAACAAAGTCACCACCAGTTTCCTGCAACGAAAAAAAAAACCAATAAAGTGAATTTACCGACTGATCACATCATTTACAATGGCAGATCAAGGGGCTAGTAAATTGGACACACCTACAGAACCTGGCCCTGGCAGCAGCCAAACAAAAATCACAAACAAAGCGTGAAATAATTTAGATAAAAAATGAAAATGGCTAAAGCTTCGAAACTTCAAGGGGTCAGGGCATACCGTACCCCAAATACCTTCCAGACGCAGATTGGACACATCGTTTACCAAGAATAAACATAGAGTGACCCATACGATGATGAGGTGGTAATCAGGGAGTTTAGCGGCAAGAACTGAATGCAGTGGTCTCAGGAAAGACTACTTGGCAAGTGGAAAGGGCTACCATCGACAACGGATCAAATCAACTAACATGTAACACATGTAAAAAGTAACAAATTAATATCATCTCTTGATATATTTTCAAATGAAATAACCACCCTTCTTTCAGCTCTCCCTCTCTCTCTTCTACTTTAGTTTTCTTCACTCGTACTACTCTTTGTAACATACGGTACATAATCTCTGTCACTCCGGCATATCACCTATTCACCTTCATTATACTCTTACACTGCCAGAGGAGTGGCGCCAGGATTTGCCCGTGCCCCGACGAGGGATCACATTTACCCGACGAAAGAAAAGTGGGTGTGGTGGAGCTTCGATTGAAATCGAAAATGGTCCAGGGGCGAGGCCCCCGAAAATTTTGACAATTCAGGGTTTCAAAAGGCTTATTTAATCGATTTTAGAGTCTACTAACATGTAGAAAATACATACAATTTTTTTCCCCGACGAATTGTGCTTTATCTCCCCGTCGAGGGGCGGGGGGCAGCCCTCCCCGACGGAGGGCCCTGGCCCTTACCCCCCCCCCCACGATTCAATATAAAATAATTACAAACATACTGTTATTTCACAAATGTTATACTGTCGTTGATGTTTGCATGTTTCTACTGGTAAAGAGAAGAAGAGTTTATCAGCCAGCCGACAGGTTCCGCTGACAGGAGTCAAACGCTTACATCCATAAGGAGAGAAAGGGATACTGGAGTTGTACCTCTCCACATGACATTCCTCAAGAGCAACCTTAAGAAAATAATGAAGTTTAACATATTATATTCCGGTATCGATTTTTTTTAATTAGTTAATAATAATAATTCGATATATTTGTAAATTAAATACAGTATAATCAAATGTGAGGTGGCGCTACAACCGAGTAAATCTAAATCAAGCCGGTGATTAGAATTCAATTAATTTTTAATGCATAAAGCTATTGTAATATTATATACAAATTAAATAATAAGAAATTAAATGTGAACCAAATTACAACACAGTCTCATTCTATTACTTTTAACCCCCATTTTTATACACTGTTATTACTGGGTACAATTAATAATGTAATAAACAAGATAATGAGACTAATAATCGTGAACTTATATATATCAGATTTTGTAAACTGTAGTAAATCAAATAATTTAAAGGTCTATGTAGGTAAAACAAAGGAGATGGTTGTAGATTTTAGGGTAAAGAAAGACTCTATAACTCCTATAAAAATAGATGGCGATGAAGTAGAATTAGTAGACAAATATAAATATTTATGGTTTGTCATTGATAATAAACTGTCATGGAAAGCAAACACAGATAGAAAATAGTTAAAAAGGCCGATCAAAGAATGTATGCGAAAAATGAAAATCAGTATCAATAACTCTGCTAAAACTGTTTTATAATACTATGATCCAAAAATGTCCTATTTTTGTCTGATATGTAATTATGGAAATATTAATAACAAAAAAAAAAGACTAAATCGCATTACTAGGAACGCAGACTAAGGTACATTGTACAAAAAAAAACAAAACAAACAAACATTGGTGTACCTCGATGAATTATATGAAGATTGGGTAGTTAAAGCAGCAAATAGATAAATTAAAGATGTTGAACATCCTCTTAGTAAATATTTCATAACAAAACGAAATGGCAGACTACATATTCCAGTAACTGAAACCAACAGATTAAGATATGCTTTGTTGCAAATGCTATTCATATTACTAATTTTCACCATCAGCGATAATAATAATGGTGATAATAATGGTGATGATAATAGCAACAACAGCAATAATAATAATAATAATAATAATAATAATAATAATAATAATAATAATAATAATAATAATAATAATAATAATAAGTTTAATGAGTTTTTATAATATTTAATACAGTTTTTAATTTTTTTTTTAAATTTGTATTATACTGTGCAATGTTTTATCTTGTATCTTATGTTGTATATATTCTGTGGATGTGTGCAAATAGAGTAGATTAACATTTCACATATAATTTTTAATAATTACCTTTAAATGATATATTTGCCAGTCTTCAAGAAGAATTTCTGTTATATTATGATGGACAAACTAACGAAATTCATTGTTTAGTATTGTATTTCTTACCTTATAATTTAATGCCTGACTGAAATGAATGAATGAGCTTTCCTTTAAATTTGCTCTGTATTCATATTGTTCAGATATTTAATTACCTGTAATGTAGTTGCCATTTATTTACTTTTTCCTTTAGAACAATATGCAAAGTCTGTTGAATTGCCTTGATACCATAAGGAATCGACGACTATTGTGATTGCTCGATTTTATATTAGGCCTACTTTATTGAATTCCCGTTATCTTCATTTCAGGTTAATTTTTATGGTACAGTAATACAAAGCTTTGGTGAATGTTTACAGCCCAAGCGGGGCACACGCCAGTGCGCCGACAGCCGGTGGCCGACAATGAATTTTATGGACCAAATATTTTAGATTGTTTAGTTTTTTTTTTTAATGCCTGCTTTCAATTGTTGTTTTATTTTACCACTTATTGTGTTAATGTAGGCTATTTATTCTACTTTTATATAAACTATCAGATATTTCCAAATATTTTTATGTAATGACGATTGTAATTTTTCATATCTTTTAATTCACATAATTGCTATTTTATTTTACGAAATTTATGTTACCTTTTTATTCTTATGATGATTATACAATACAATTATATTTTATTGACGATCTATGAATACCATATTTTTAATTACGATTTTACAAGAATATATATAATAATATTATAATTATAATATAGAATTTTAATAATATAGAATATTTTATAATTTTAATTAAATCAACTTTTGCCCAATGTCGGGATTATAATGATAATTATTATTATAATTATACTTCTTTGTTTACTGCTGAGGAATATAATATGACGATCTGTGCAGTAAAGGTATTAGGTTAAATTCGATCACTTCGTATTGTTTTGTCTGTCAGATGTTTTGGTTAAGCACATCACTTGACAGTGGCGGATCCAGGGTGGGGGTTTAAGGGGTTCGGACGAACCCCCCTCTATGAAGAAACGTAACAAAATATATTAAAAATATATATAGACTGGGCCCTTACTTACAAACATGCTCACCTACCTAGGCATAGGTTGGCAGATCGGACAGAGGCTTAGCCCAACGGGTGTCTATAAAACGAAGACCGAAGACCCAAAAACGAAGACCCTATTTTTTTCCCTTTTATTTTGATAATATTATGCCAGCTTGTCACAAAATCAATATTATGAAATATTTTGGGCGTTTGTTTGTCTTCGTTTTATAGACACCCTATAAAACGAAGATCCTTGAAAATTTCACAAACAGACGCCCCAAAAAAATTCGTAATTTTGATTTTGTGACAGTCTTGCGTATTATCATCAAAATAAAATAGAAAAAATAGGGGTCTTCGTTTTTGGGTCCTCGGTTTCGGTCTTCGTTTTATAGACACCCTAGCCTAACAAGCATTCAATTAAATAAAATTAAAAACACTATTTTTATCTCGACGTAATAATTTATGTACGAAAGTGTGTTCTTCAGGCCTATTTTATCGACCTATAAGAAAGACTACGTATCCAACTAAATATTTTTGAAATATAGGCCTAATAATGTATTGACTATATTACCTTTGATTTTATTGTATGGTATAGGCCTAAGAATGAGATAAAATCACCTGATCTTTGTTTAAGAGGGGTAAAACCTAGAATTCTGATGAAATTAAAGGTCATTAAAAGACACCTCAGAAGTCGGGAAAGCTCATTTCCGGCTATCTAGGAATCAAAATTTTCCCGAGGGACCGCACCCCTTTCATTCTCGGGTTTCTTGGAATAATTTTGAACCCCTCTCTTTCAAATCCTGGATCCACCCCTGCTTGACATGGCATTTTGTTTAACCTTTGCTCATCCTCGGCATACCTGTTCACACCTATTTTCTTGTTTCTTTGTCGAAAGATTGAAAAGAAATAATATAAATAAATTTTACTTATATATTTGTATTGAAAATTCGTAGCGCCAGCGATCAGCAGACCGCGTCGCCTCGTCAAATGCTCAAAAGGAACGGAGATGGCTTTTTTTTCGGCCGACCGTCATGCTACACATTGTGTGTGCGTCTTTCTTTTGTGTTTAGGCTTAGTATCTATTACTACCTTGAACTTCGAATCCTTCCTTCTTACCTCTTCCTGTTTTTTCTCTGTTTTGCGGTTTTCTTTAGGATGCGTTTCCAAAAATTTCCCGATTCAACATCTTTCTGTGATAGCTTATAAAGCAGGACGTATACAATGCAAATCAAAAGACTGATGACAAAAAACTTTACTGCAAGTTCTTTGCTCTTGAATGTTGATTTGTACTTCCCCATCATTAATGTTCTTAGCGAGACATGCGTTCTATATTGACTATCAATGAACTCTGAAATAATAATAATACTAAAAATATTAAAGTTATTATATATTATTAATAATACATTTTCAAATCAAAAAAATGACAAAAATACCACACAAGACGGCAACGGTAGTGTTATACGATAGTAAGGTGCAAAAAAAAATAAAATAAAAAAAATAAAAAAAATAAAACAATTAAAAAGAGTTTAAAATGGTAGCTTCATTGTTGGTCCTTACCTCATTAACGATGCATTCACACCGAAACCGTTCAGATCGGAAAGCCTACCGAACCAATTGTAAAATCGAATGAGTGCATAAGAATAGGGACGCCAGTGTACAGCGCATTCTAACGCGGTCCGATGTGTGAATGCACCGAATTTACTTAATATTGTGAATGCCCGATCTTTGAGAGAGGAACGGTTTATGTATAGAAAATATAATCAAAATAAATACATTTCAACGTTCGTTGCCTTTATTTATAGGTTAATGGAAAACTCTTACAATCAGTTTGACTGTATTAAATTTATTATTAATCAATATCTTCACCATGACGCCCATCGTTTCCAATGGTTATTGCTCTGTAGGCCTATTCATAAAAATAATTGTTGTTCAGATCTTTAATAACATGTGTAGTTGTGTTGTTTTCGTTTAGAACGGTGATTTTTAACTGCATGACGTCGTCCCTAGATACGTAAACGAGAATAGAAAGAGGACGACAGACTGGATTTCACGCATCAGTGAACATCGGTAGTCCGTCGTCGTCCCGCTACCGCTCTGTTTCGTAATACTCTAATAAAATACAACGCAACGAGGTGCACGCAATTTTATGGACCAAATATTTTAAATTGTCTTTTTTTTAAATATCTGCTTTTAATTTTTGTTTTATTTATTTTGCTAAGTATTAATGTAGGCTATTTATTCTACTTTTATATAAAATATCAAATATTTCCTCATATCATTATGTAATGAAGACGTTAATTTTTCATATCTTTTAATCCACATTATTGCTATTTTATTTTACGAAATTTATGTTACCTTTTTTATTCTTATGATGATTATACAGTACAATTATATTTTATTGACGATTTATGAATACCATATTTTTTTAATGACGATTTTACAAGAATACTTATGATAATATGATAATTATAATATAGAATTTTAATAATATAGAATATTTTATAATTTTAATTAAATCAATTTTTGCCCAATGTCGGGATTGTAATGATAATTATTATTATAATTACACTTCTTTGTTTACTGCTGAGGAATATAGTATGACGATATATGGAGTACAGGTATTAAGATTGTGCAAGAAATTTATTTTACCTTTTGTTTATAATGATTATACAGTAAAATTATATATTATTGACGATTTACCTTATTAACGGTGCATTCACACCGAACCCAAATTTTCAGATTGGAAAGCCTACCGAACCAATCGGAAAATCGAATCAGTGCGTAAGAATAGGGACGCGAGCGTTCAGTACATTGGTGACGCGGTCCGATGTGAATGCAGCTTTACTTCTTGTGAATGCCCTTGAGAGAGCTGGTTTAGGTAAGAAAATAATGAAAATTAAGAAATGTGACGTTCATCGCATTTTATTCGATTCAATGGGCAAATCATAATCAACTTAATCAAATTATGTATTGTCAATACCGATAACTTCATTACGACGCCGGCGTTTCCAAACGTTTATTGCGCAATAAAAGTAGACTTGATTATCCAATGGAGTTTATAAAAAAAAAAAATTAAAAATAAACTGGATACAGTACTTACTCAACAAACATACGATAGATATATATTCATTCACGCAAACTTATTTGCTTAAACATAGACGATGTGCAATAATTTATAAGTAATGAAAACGACTACCACTGAAAATAATCGAACAATGTAGGCCTATTGCCCAAAGAAATATACAAAAACATCAGAATAATCAATTTTTTAAATTGAAGTCTATGTAAATAGCACAATAGTCATGCTAGTATATTGGCAGAGGCGTATCCGACGAAACGAAAAAATCGTTGGAAAAAATAAATCGGCGTTAGGGATATAGCGTTGTGTTTGTCGTCAATAGAAAATTCAAAATTAGTGAGTGGAAAAAGAATTGAATTTCCCCGACGAAAGCAGAGTGGGCGTGGTTGCGAAAGTGGTCTAAATTTACATATACATATAATTTTTTTTTTCTCCGTTACGAATTATGCTTTTCCTCCACGACGGGGTGGGGGCAGCTCTCCCCGAAGGGGCCCTGGCATCCGTCTCTTATACACATCTCCCCCCGGGTGCCACCACTGGTTACGTCTCCCGTTTAGTATTCCGGTAGTTGAGTAGGCCTAAGTCATCGTAAATAAACGTTTATAAAGAAATACTCGTGTCTTCAATGTGTTATTTATTGTTATTTATTCATATTTTATATACATTGTATTTAAAACCATGTTTTTCAAAGTGTTTTATTACACACCGGTAATATATTCTCGATTAAACGCCGCGGCGCTTATTCGAGAGCGGCTCTTATTCGAGCATTTACTCTATAATATAGAATTAAGTGCGTCAACCGCAGTAAACCTTTCATTGAACAAAACTGGTTCTCTTAACTGCTTTCAAACAAATCAAATTACTTCTACTTGGCAATAACTTTAATATCTAAAAATAAATATAAAATGTTCATGATGATATCATAATATACCTGCAATATTAAGAACGTTCCATAAAATAAAATTTAAAAAAAAAATCCTTTTTAATCGCTATTAAAACAGAATAAATTTGTTATATTTATTATTCATTCCATATTGTCAAAGTAAAAAACTCTATAAAAAGCAATAATTTTCATTCTTTAAAAAATTAGCATAAAGAAAAATGAGAATATAAGTTAACTTGTATATAAGTCAATTTGAAAGTTACTGTATATGATAGTTTTGAAATTAGATAAATTATATTCACATGTAGAAGATGCAAAGCATGGAAATACTGTAGTGCTAGAGTAATCTATTTTGACCTGTCCTCGGCATTCAAAGCTATGCAACCACATTTACTTACTAATAGATATCAATACGTAAAAATGAATGATTTGTCAAATCTTAATATGTAGTCAGTAACACTGGTGCACTGCAATGTACCGTCAGTGCTGGCTCCTTTTCTTCTTGCTTTTTATAAATTTGCTAATGACACCGAAATTGTAGGCCTTATCAAACATGACAATGGCAGTCATTACACATCTGAAATTGAAACTTTTGTCAGATATTGTAAAGATAATCTTCTTAAACTCCATGTTTCCAAAACCAAAGAAATGGTTATTGATTTCCGTACAAAATACAAAAAGGAAACTAGAAATATATGTGAAAGAATCGATTGTTTTCAAGTTCGTGTGTTTTATTAATATCATATCTCAAGGTTGCATTACGTTGGTGGCGGCAGACATAATATTACAATAAACATTACAATATCGCAATTGATAATAATCCAGTGAAGAAAGGTACCCAGTTAAGTACCTTGGAGTAAAATTTGATGACAAATCAAATTTCTCTAAGCACATAAAATTTGTCAGAAAGAAATTAAACACTCGCATGCATTGCATTATGAAAATAAATGCATTCAATGTTAATACTAAAATCATTATCAGGTTCTATTCATCTGTAATCTGTGTGGTAGAGAGTTTGCTTAGCAGGTTGGGGAGGTAATGCGTGACCGTTTATCTGAATGCGCGACCGGTAATTGTGAGACCGTTCAGAGAAGTCCGTAGGATTACAAAGACACATCTGCCTTCAATTAACTCTGTATACTGTATCACGATAGGGTGACTGAGCTATTCCATCATGTCCTGCATGATGACAATCATCCGCTTTATTATATGCTTCTTGGCTCCGTTGGGCCCTAGCATAGGTCGTATGAGTGTACCGATTGCAAAAACCAGTAGATATCGTGACTCATTTATCGCTTAGGGTATAAAAATCTTCAATGAAAATCATAATAGATAGCTAACAATTAAAATTTTAGTAATAACAATAATAATAATGGTGATAATAATAATAATAATTATTATTATTACTATTATAATTATTATTATTATTAAAATTGTTTAATTATTATTATTATAATTATTAAACTTCTTTAAACTTTACTGCCAGTCCGACAGATAGCCAGATGACTTTCTAGCCTTGGCTATAAAAACAGAAAAAATTAATTATATTTCATTATACATTCCGTATTTAAAATTAAAAAACACTATAAAAATCATTACAGTATATAATTATTATTATAAATCAGTACTAACTTTCCATAAAGGGAACTAAAGTTATAATTTAACATCTGTCAATTTAAAAGTTACTGTATATTCATAATCCCAACCTAATGCATTTTGAACCATTACAACAAGAAATGACATCATACCAGGCCAAAGGTCAGACTTAACTGGCGAGGGTGAGCTTAGTGTCATGTTTACTGTAGATATATTTATTATTATTGCATATTTTTTATTCCTACATAAATTTGCTGCTTCCAAAACAACTCCAGCATGGTTGTTTCTTTTGAAAATAAATAAACATTTTTTATGTACTGGCTCATGTACTGTTTCACTACCAAAGATTGAATGATGGCTATTTAAATTGGGCATTTCTTCCAGATCGACTCGTTTCTGCATTTTGTTTAACGAGCAAACGCATAACTTGGTGGCAACGCCTTTGTCAGCACAGCCTTCAAACTGACTGTAAGGTGTCATCCGTTCATAAGTCACTAACTTCATGCCCCCTTTCCGCGAAACTTCCAATATCACCATAAAAATCTCCATTAGCGAGGAATTATCTGGCGTTGGAATATGCAAGTCCATCTTCACTTCATGGTCTCCAATCTAATACAAAAAAAACATCCAATAAAATTAATCTGATTTAATAATGGAATAAATATACTTCGGTCTATTTTAATATTTAATTTCACATTATTTGAAAGTACAGTATTTTCAGTGGCAGCATCACCGTCTAAAATCTGGGGGGGGGGGGGGGGGGGGAAAAGTGAGAGGCAAGGTAAAATTTTAGGAAGGCAATATGTTTTACCACAGCAGACTGGAGATACAATTATAATTTATAAAATCATAACATTAACAGGTAACGTTTCTATCCATGTTTATTTGTATTTAAACGCTCAGTATATTTATTACAAATGCAGGAAGATTGTTAAATCATGGAGGAAGAAAATAATCTTCCTCCATGATTATATGCATTGCTTTTAAGTGGCCGGTGGCCTTGAAATGACAGACAGGTCGTTGGAAGAAATTAATTTTGTTGGCCAATCTTACAGTGTTTATTTTTCCGACAAACCTGAGGGTGGGGAAACTGGGGAAAGAAAATTATGTGGGAAATAATGGGGGGGGGCCCGCAATGCTTGGGAAATGCAAATGCACACACCCACCCCCTACCCCTGTAGCGCTACCGCTTTATTTTATATAACTGAAATTGTAAATCGAACCTCATTATATCTTTGTTTTATGTTTCCAAAACGGTGAGCTACTAGTCGTTGACAGGAGCCAAAGCCTCTCATAGCATCTGGATTTGATTTGCGAAATTGCTGCTGTATTGCGTTGTTGATGGAACCAAGAGCGAATTCCGCCATCAGTGCGTACGTTGCGTCATTTGCTGCTGCAACTTCAAAATCCTGACAAATGCAAACATTTGGTTCAATTCTAGGAATTTTACTACACGATCTGTTCAATGCTACCTCAGAAAAGATTCCATCAGGTTTAATTGAATATTTTTTATGTTTATTGTCCAAATTTTTTACATTTCCTTCGCTTAAAACTCTCAGAGCATAGTGGATGTCCAGAATACTGACCAGGCGCTGTTGGTTCACCTTCAATGCATTCATACCCTTTTCTCCCAGAGTTTTGGCAACGCCTGGTGGAACGACCATAAACAAGACCGGATGGAACATCTCTACCCTAGCTTCTTCACTTCTCTTGATGAACTCGCCGTATGTATTTCCATGATCAGATAGAATAATAGTAAAAGTGTTGTGTAATTCTGAGACGGTTTTAACATAGTTTGCTAGATCCTCGTCCAATGTTTGAATGCGGCGGCCATGATAATCGTGAGCAACATTCAAGAGCGTATGATGAAAGAACGGCTTACGATTCGCCTCCAACAACACCTGCCGTTTCCTAAGATACTCTAATATATAATGATGCTGATATTGCCCGTTGTAGCATAATGCAGGTGGTCCGTGGAACGAGTCACGGTGATGATTATCATGCAAAATCTCACAACTTGCCAGAGTCATATCTACACGATCAATTCCAGCTTTTTCCAACGCCACTTTCAGGAGTTCCCATCTGCTTTTAATGTCATAACCAGGCATATATGCTAGCAAATTTTTTACAAGTCCCCATTCCCACATCCAGCAAAGATCTTCGGTGTACATAGTTTCGTATCCTTGCTTCTTGAAACCAGATAAAATCCTATTCAGTTTAACAGGAGTCGGGGGCATGTCCTGAGTGCCAAAGGGTTTTTCAACATCATACAGCTCCCCAGAAAATAGCGCCTGTAGTGTCTCATACGTTCTACCTTTCAGTGACTGAAACAATTCAAAATTAAAAACAGTTGTTTCCCGAAATCCACGAAGTGTTTGCAGAGTTTTAGGCATCGAGCGTAGAAAGTGACTATGTGAGACAGAGTCTATAAACAGGATGTTGATATTTATGTGGGTCAGGGATTGTTTTCCTTTATTAATATATGGAGGAATAATAAGTAATTGCTGGGCTATATCATCTACTTCTATGTACGCTTCCATCGCATTAAAACTGTTGACGACTTCATATGCTTCTTCATCTGTTATTTCTTCAATGTCTATTGCACATCTGATAAAACAAAACCCGTAATGATCCGTCTTTTTGACAAACAGCGCCCTCAAGTGTCTCTCAAGATGTTGTGTGGAGGGAAAGTCCTGCCATTGTAGATCACCTGTGTCAGGGTCAATCTGACCAAGTGAAACTTTTTTATCTACACAAATACTTTCGGAACATTTTACAACAACATTAGCACCAGTTCCCTGAAAAGAGAAAAACAGAAATTAAAAATTTTGTTAAATTCCATTTCAATTTATTCAAGCCAAATGCAGGCAGGAGGCTAAATTACATGATATTTATGAAACAAATCTTGAACAAAAGGTACTCATTTACAAATACATAACAAAGTTACTTGTATTAAAATATAATTTAACCTGGCCTCTTTTCAAACTTTTATTAATAATTTTGATACATTAATAATAAATTTGGTAAACACATTTCAAAATAAAATAGAGAGGATGAGCGATGGTTGGTCAAAAAACTTGAGAGTAAGTCTAGGTCCATGGTAAAAAAAATCCTGATGAATCAACAGACCCTCTAATTTCCAAATAATGTTGTGTTTGGCAACACAACATTTTTTTGCCAATGATTAGCATAAATCTAACACATTTAAATTTTTAATTTCCATGGATAAAAAGTTTATTATAAACAAGCCTGGTTCTCACGAGAGCCCTAGTATCCGGATCGGGAGCTAACCGTTAGCGCTCACCGTTAGCACCTGCGTGAGAATGCCCGATCGGTTAGCACTAACCGTTAGCAGTATCCGGACACCGCTAACGGTTAGCAAGCGCTATCAGTTAGCAAGTGAGTGCATTTTTATCATCAACCAATCACACGTACACGTTTACAAATTCCAGATTCTTATTGGCCAGTGATTCGATCCTCATATTTTTGGTATCCGGATCGGGATTTTCCCATATGGACGCACGGCAGCTAACGGTTAGCAGGATCCGGATCCTGCTAACCGTTAGCAGCCGTGTGAGAACATAGCCTCAAGCTCACTGTAAAATGGCAAATGTTATTTCTTAGTTGATGCTTGCACGTATCCACTGGTGAAGAGAAGAAGAGTTCATCAGCCAACTGACAGGATCCGCTCACAGGCGTCAAACGCTGACATCCATAAGGAGACAAAGGGATGCTGGAGTTGTACCTTTCCAAATGACATTCCTTAAAAGCAACCTGAAGATTGGATATAAAGAATAATTTATTCAGAAACTATTGCATCAATATGTAGACTTGCCACAAGTCTCTAATTTATTGATTTTTCCTATTATGTTGGAGAGCGCCACCAGCATCTGTTGGAACACCATGCAAATAAGTAATATGGAACGCCATTGGTGCCAAAAATTGATTTATTTTTAAGCGTTTTCCCCGATTAAGACAAAAATTTGGGACTGAAATCCAGTCTATAATATGTACTGTACAACTTTATGTATTGATTTCACAGAGAACGCCTTGCATTCACCTAATGTTTGTTATAATAATTCTTTTTAGAAGTTTGTTTAATTTGCCTAGGTATTGTAGTGCACGTCATATGTTTCTCATAAATGACCTGCCTAGTTTTCAGGCTTTTTTAAGGAAGACAATCTGCAGTTTCATTCTGAGATTTCAGTCGAGTGAAAATAATCTTATCAAATGTATGGTTCACCACAATTTACCTGAGTGAAGGCTTCTCTCCAAGTGGAGATATGCTCATGTTAAATTTTTATTCTCATATTTTATTGTTTTGTCTCTGTATTATTTTATAACTTGGTTTTTAAATTAAAGTAAATGTATAGAGTATTAACAACAAGAATGTAATCAATATGAGAAAAAAACATCCCAAAAATATATATTAGCATTTTATTAATATACAAATCACTATGCAAATTAGGTTGACCTGAGCAATAATCCTCTTTGTGCATCATTGATGTTTTCCATCATATTTTAAAAGAGTACACACTCTTCCCCACTCTCTGAAAGAATACTGATTGATGTCATTTTTATTTTTCGTAATCAGGGGTACATTTTGGGGGGGGGGGGGCCTTTTGGAAAGTAGAAATAAATGAAAAAAAGAAGGAAACATTAATGATCAACCAAAACAACTCAAAGTTTATTTTTGAGGGTCTAGGAAACAAAAAACCCTCCTAGGGTAGTGTTGTCTCTCGATCAGCTCCCCCTTCGGACTTCTCTCTGGGTACGCCCCAGATAATTAAAAGCATACAATCCTATCTAACCAACAAAACTCTCCAATGCCTGGTTTGTAAATTCATGAAAACAAAATAAATAATATCATCAACATAACGACGGTAGAACGTTACCGGTGTGTGGGTGAAGTTAGTTAGACAAGTTTGTTCATGGTGAAAATTTATGATCAAATTGATGGGGTTTCAATGGGCTCGCCTTTCACACCTGTTTTGGCAAATTTATTGATGGGTCACCATGAACAAACTTGGCTAACTAACTTCACCCACACACCGGTTACGTTCTACCGTTGTTATGTTGATGATATTTTTTGTATACTAAACTCAAATGATCATGCTAAAAAATTGTTTCAAAATAAATAATCCTTTTACCTTTCCATGTACCTTTCGAAGAATTGAGTTTATTCGCATGCGTTTCAGAGAACTCTCAAATTCAACATCTGGTTCCAAGAGCAGGAAAAGCAGGAAGTATGCGCTATATATCAGAAGACTGCAGACGAGGAGTTTCACGGCAAACACTCGGCTTTTGAAAGATGTTCTGAACCTGCCCATCATGAATCGTTCACTTGAATGTTCTCATTGCCTTCCATACGAGTCAGGAAGGCACGCTACATTATTTAAACAGTAAATTCTGTAATTGAAAGCATTTTGATGGTGTTATTCATTTTGCAGTGCTTACATTTTAGAAGAAAATGCTCTAAAAAATGTAACCGCAATTCACTAGACTTTTTTTTTTCCCAGGAATTAACAGCTGCCATATGGCAACCTTTCCTAATTTCTATTAAAATCAGCGGCTTCTCAAAGATATGAGAACAGTAGGATGCTAAGCTGTAGTTACACCCTCCACCCCTTTCCAATGTTATTGAATTCTAAATACTTATGGTATCAAGGAGATATTTAATATTTCCATTTTTATTTCCATAATGCTAAAGATAGCCATAATTAAGCCTGCAGTTACTGCCTAGCCTAGTATAGGCCTAGGCCTAGTGGTGTTTTTAATGTACTACTGTATAGTTTTAATACAATTAAAAAGTTTTAAATCACAAAAACAAAGAAACCCACAATATAGCATACAACCACTCAAGTTATTAGTATTTATCGTAAAGGTGACCCGTGGTAGGAAATAGTTTTACCAAAAAAACACCAAAAAAAATCTGTCAAGCCTCTCTAGGCTCTCTCTCTTGATCTCGCACAGTGCCATCAACAGGTTTGATGATCAGCAATGGAGATAAATCTAAGCCTAGCTAGGCCTAGGCTTTTTGGCTAACGATACGACAATAAACATGACTAACAAGCATTCGTTAAACTAATTTTAACAGTAGTACATAGTGTAATATATTTTTAGAGGTATGGGATAAGAAGACATATTTCTTGATTCTATATTGAAAAATAAAATCATACCCGAAAATACGTTCAAAATCTTTCCAACATTGTTTACCACCGTTAAAACAAAACCTACAAACCGCCGCGTAGCGGCGCTATACGATCTTTGCTACAAAAAGGTATTGATGGGCGACACTCCCACTACAGGTTCATTAATAAAGTAGCAATATAAATTTAATATACATTTAACCAGAGTAGAGCCCTGTATGTAGTAGTAGTGGTACAAGTTCCATCGAACACAAACTGCTAGCTGTCCTGCACGAATTATGCAGAAGATGTCGCTGAAATTCAGTCTGATGCGACAGAAAAATAATTCTGCTCTGGAGGGGAGGGCTCCCGGGAATAATTTCATCACCTGCAACAGCAAAGTTTTCTTTTTCAGCAAATTTTTTGAAGGATACGTTTTTTTCCAATCCTCCACTTGTCTCAGATTTTCTTGACCTATTTTTGAGTATGTACATTGTACTATATATGAAGGAAATACATGTATCAAAAATTAGTATTCTGTAAATGACAGTTCTACTGTATGCATTTGCCACATTATTGCTATTGGAATTAGAATGCAAATTTTTGAAATTTGAAGGATTTTTTTCTTATTATAATTGCCTTTATAACTTCAGTACATAATGTAGAGTAATTCCCATTATTTCTTCAGTATATACTGTATATACAGTATAGCGCAACAATTGAGGGTTTGTAATTTCATATTATCTTGTTGTTCTTTTAATATATTATAAGTTACATATGAATTTTAATATAAAATATTGAGCAGTCCTAAGAGAATGAATTGTGTGTCCTTTATATTTTGTTTTATGCAGTAAGATTGAATATTCTTTTTTACCATTTCACTCTGAAATGTCATGTGGGCAAGATAACATACTAGTGTATAACTCTTTCAGTGTGAACCACGGTTTAGTTCCTTCATCTGTTCATCTCTTTTCATCACAAGCAAACCTGTTAAAATGGAATACAGTCCAGTGAAACTAGGTACACAATAATAAGGACTACATAAAATTATTATAAACAATATGCAGTATGTACAGTATAGTTCGACATAAACACTGACACAAATCAGTATTACTGAATCGCATCACCCGATGGTCCACAGGATAGATGCAGACAAGAATATCCAGATTAACGACATACAAACATTTTTGCACGCCACCTTGATCATTTTGTATAGTGTTAGTCTCAATAGACTTGTCCACATCCAGAGACCATCCCCTGGTGATACCGCCCCATCTACCCCTCCCCGAGCCCTGACAATAACATTTACGAATATCTTGACGTGACACAATTCAGAACAACAATATTTCTATCACTCAATTAAGTAAATACTGGATTTATCTCAATACATTACACATAAAACATCAGTTTTCGGATAATCAATGAGTCGATTCACAGAGAACAATAGTATTTTGTAAAAGTCTTCATCTTTGTACAGTAAAGTGAAAGAATGGCAGCGGTAAATGCCTGAAAATTTGTATTCACCTTAAACAAGAAAAACTTGTTTTTTTTTTTTTTCTTTCATCACTACTGCATTATGGGTACCACTACTGCATGTGTTATTATATTTTATATGTTAGTCCTATTAGATGGTGGTGTTATATTTTATAATGTTAATCCTTAGATGGGCACCGCTACTGGATTATGGGCACCACTACTCTGCAGGTATCCCATATATTGGTGTAACGATGCTGCAGGTGTTGTTATATTTTATATATTTAATCCTTAGATGGTCACCACTACTACATTAATGGCACCACTACTGTTGTTATATTTTATATATTAATCCTTAGATGGGCACCGCTAATGCATTATGGGCACCGCTACTGCAGGTGTTATTATATTTTATACATTACTCCTTAGATGGCCACCGCTATTGCATTACGGGCACCGCTACTGCAGGTGTTGTTATATTTTATATATTAATCCTTAGATGTGCACTGCTATTGCATTATGGGCACCGCTACTGCGGGTGTTGTTATATTTTACATATTAAATCCTTAGATGGGCACGGCTGCTGCATTAGGCACCACTACTGCAGGTGTTGTTATATTTTATACATTAATACTTAGATGGGCACTGCTATTGTACTAAGGGCACCGCTACTACAGATGTTGTTATATTTTATATGTAATCCTTAGATGGGCACCGCTACAGCATGATGGGCACCACTCTATAGGTGTTGTTATATTTTATACATTAATCCTTAGATGGGCACCGCTACTGCATTACGGGCACCGCTACTGCAGGTGTTGCTATATTTTATACAATAATCCTTAGATGGGCACCGCTGTTGCATTATAGGCACCACTACTGCAGGTGTTGTTATATTTTATACATTAATACTTAGATGGGCACCGCTACTGAATTATGAGCGCCGCTACTGCAGGTGTTGTATATTTTATATATTAATGCTTAGATGGGCACCGCTATTGCATTACGGGCACCGCTACTGCAGGTGTTGTTATATTTTATATATAATCCTTAGATGGGCACCGCTATTGCATTATGGGCACCACTAATATAGGTGTTGTTATATTTTATATATTAGTCCTAGATGGGCACCGCTATTGCATTACGGGCACCGCTACTGCAGGTGTTGCTATATTTTATACAATAATCCTTAGATGGGCGCTGCTACTGCATTACGGGCACCGCTACTGCAGGTGTTGCTATATTTTATATATTCTTAGATAGGCACCACTACTGTATTACAGGCACCACTACTGCAGGTGTTGTTTTATTTTATACAATAATCCTTAAATGGACACTGCTACTGCATTATGCACCACTACTGCAAATGTTGTTATATTTCATATATTGATCCTTAGATGGGCACCGCTATTGCATTACGGGCACCACTACTGCAGGTGTTGTTTTATTTTATACATTAATCTTTAGATGGGCACCGCTACTTCAGGTGTTGTTTTATTTTATATATTAATCCTAAAATTTATTTATTTGTTATTTATTTATTTATTTATTTATTTATTTATTCTTTATACTGTAGGCACTTTCAGTAGTATTACACTGATTTTCAAAGTGATACAGTTTAAACATAACAAAATTATATACAATATGAAGAATTGTTTAACAAAAAATAAAAAGAGGCCAGACCTAAATCACTATATAAATTATAATATAATTCTTACCTAGCTTATGCCCTACGGTAAGAGGGCAATGCGAGGTAATTTATTAACATTAGGTAAGGCATGCACAAGTGACTTTTTTTATTGTCTGAAAGTTGGTCACAAACACAGCAAAAAAATAAGTTAGTTTTATTTTATTTTTAGCTTGTATCAAAAAGTTCAGAATCTTATTACTATTGATTGGTTTGTTCAAACAATTTCCATATATTCATATCACAGAAAGTGTTTTTAATTAAAATCATACCAGTAACCAAGGAAGGCCCGGGCCACCTGTGAAATTTCCCCTCCCCCTGTAAAAATCCAAGTGAAAATTGAGTATGGAAAAAGTAGCAACAAATAAACAGCAAATAGTTATTTCTTTAAATTTATACATGTCCTATATGCTTAATACTCTACAACCTCGGATAAATACGTACATATTCATTTTCAATTTTTCTAACACACAAGTTAAAATTAATAATTTTATCATTGGAATACACAACATATTATGAATCATGAGATTTGCCCTTATACACTTAATAGCTAAAGCTTCCATGGGGTTGCAGCCCCAGACAAACAACCATCCCCTTTCCTCAGACACACAGGCCATTCACAAGCCCCACCCCAATGAAATTTGATAATTAATTTGGACAGGGCTTTAGGCTACCTCACTTATTCACACGTGCTTTTAGGTTAAATAATTTATTTTTTTTTACTTTCAAAATGTTGGAATTTTCACTAAAATTATCTTTATTCTCGGTTGCAAATAATCGTGACACAACAGACATGGATTTATACCGCGCCGTCGCACGTTCGCCATGGCGAAGGTCTGAGAAATATATCATTTTAATACATACAGTTTCCTTGCACATTAATTAGCATTTTCATTTTGTGCTCAATTTCATTTGCAAGTCGTTTGCTTACGTATCAATTATGTCATAAAAATAATCATGTATCTTAAGCTCGTCCACACTATCAAATTTTCTTTGAAAAAAAAACAACGGGATGCCCATATATAGTCTAGATATGCCTATATATGGTCATGATGTGCCCATATATAGTCACGATGGGCCTATATATGGTCATGTTTTGATGTCATTACACGTTTAGACATGTCACTTTTCTTAAATAAAATTTGATAGTTAATTTGGACAGGGCTTTAGGCTACCTCATTCATTCACACGTGCTTTTAGGTTAAATAAATTATTTTTTGAATAAATAATAAACTACAAGTCCAAACATGGAGACATAAGAGAAACATAATGTTTAGAGAGAATTTTCATTAAAAAAACAAAAACAAAAAACAAAAAGAGGTACTTTATACTATATATGATTTATTGTATTTATTAATTATATATAAATAGATCAAAGGTACAAAACAAGAAGTCTATGTTGCGATTTTCATAATGTAATAATTATATTATTATGCATTTTTTTATAAAGTGGGAAATATACAGATCACAACGCTAATCGCGATTTACTGTACAAAGCATTTATCATGAAGGTCGCCCTCTATAAAACGGATTATGGAAATTCCCCTTGCCATCATTACGTCATCAATATATTTTTTTTTTCCGGTAATACGGCGACTCGCAGCATCTACGTTGATTTGAAGCCAGCAATGAGGCTGGCGACGAGACTTTTATTTCTCGATTTACAGCCTAAAATGTGTCCCCTTAATACAGGTGTCCCAAAGGAGAGGTTCCACTGTATATTCAAATAGGACATAAAGTACAATAGACTCATTCAAACATATATAAAATATCGAGATTTGTAGAAATTTTATTAACAATGTACCTGTATTTTTCTATTATAATTATTTACAGTATGTCATTACACTCAATTATTTAATCATACATTTATAAAATACAGGTAAAATCTACGTACATTATTATATAAATTTATATGGCATTTAGTAATTCTATTTATATGTGCCAAAATTATTTACAATAATTCATTATACTCAATAAAATTTATACATGATGTCAAACAGTGTGTTAAATTCATATATTCAAAATATTTGAAAATTCATAAAATTGTTTATAGGTCTATAATTAATTAATTAATTGTCAATTACTTTATTGATTATATAATTTAGTATTTACAGTACCAGCTCTTACACGTCACATTGCAATAGGCTTATTATATCAACACCATTCTTCTAATCTAAAACATATAAATACATTATATATACAGCGATAAATTAAATACATACATAGTAGATATTGTGTGGTTACTAGCTAGAGGGTTTCTTACGCCTCAAACTTGCCGCTACATTCACTGTCGCGAACAAGGGTTGTATTATTGGGATTCTTGTTCTAAAAGCCATTTACATTGCTTCTGTTGGTGCTTTGGCAAAAAGGAGTGTACGTCTATTCATGGAGGAAATATAATATATTTCCTCCATGGTCTATTATACCACTACACAGTAGTGCAGTATTTAGTTCATAACACGGAAGGGACAAAAGCGGAAAACTGGTTTACAAATCGAAGAATAACATTCTAAAATGCGATAATTTTGAAAGTGGTTATAAGCAGCGATCGCCAATAAGGTTACACTGGTGAAGAAGCAGCAACGAAATCGTATTTTGATCACGATAGCGTGGATGGAACGGAATATGATTTCTATGATGCTAGAATTAATAATAGCAGCAAGGAGCTACGAATGCTTTCGACTGTGGGTGACGATGGTGAAGGTACAATAAGCCGTTTTTTTTAACTTGGGGGGAGTTGACCTGCTTTGTGCTTTGTTTATTTGAAGGACGTGCTTAGATTGGCTTATTTTATGGGACATGCTGAACAACTTCCATCAGCCAAAATAAAACGCAATGCACCTGCACTCACAACCTCGTAGGCCTATGCAGTAGACCAACTTAATTTACGGGCTTATGTTTACGTTCAGAGCTCTGGCAAAATCATTTGTGGATGTTACGCGATACCTAATTATTTGTCTTGTGAAAGGAATTGGTAATTTGTAAGTTCCCTTTTGCTGTATTTTTGCCATATATATAATATATCTTTGAAATATACTTATGTAAAATAATGCAGTTCATGTAGTAAATATATTTTTAATGTGTTTTTCTCTCAGTTCAGTTGGGTAGCTAAAGTAAGTACTTAATTGTATAAAGTAACATAGGCCTGTCCAACTAGCGGACTGAATACCAAAACAAGTTCCGTGTCCAGTGGGCTTAAACGTGTGCTTTAAATTTTTATAAGAATTAGACAACTATACTATTACTGAGATTACCGAATTTATGATTAATTTTGAGTTTATTCCGGTTTAAGCCTAATTGTCGTGTGCGCAGAAGCTCGATCATTTTGAATGGCTTTCTGTGACGTATGCCTACAGATCATTTTGCCTATGATGCCTTTCTCCACGAGATGATACTGTCTAAGTTAGCGGTAAAAGTCAAATTCTGTAATCCAACTACGATCTTGGACAGGAATATTGTAATTGATGTGATTTGTGCGTTGTCCGTGCCTTAAGATTTGTTCAACTTCTAATTCCAAATACTCGTATCTACACAATGGACAAGTCTGGCTTCTGTACAACCATTCCGTTATACAGTGCACATCGGCGGATTGATTGCATTGGAGGCATTTCCAACGTAGTTGGCCCAATGCGCGTAAGCAGATACAGCAGTTCATTTCGTTGTTTTGGTCCTAAATAAAAGGGTAAAATATAATATATACTGATGAAACAATATCGGCCAATATTCAAACCTCAACCTCTGTCTATATGTAATGTTATGCTACAGCGCAAATATGGAGAAAAGAAATATTTGGACCTACCTGGGCTCTTTGTCCGTGACTTAAGATTTGTTGCACATCCCAGTCCAAATACTGGTACTTACACAATGGACAAGTCTTGCTTCTGTACAACCATTCCGTAATACAGTGGACACTGTCTCTTATACACATCTAGATGTGTATAAGAGACAGATAATACATAATGTAAATAAGGACAATTGTTTTTATTAAAGAGGACCAAATAGATATTATATTTTAACATGATGTGTGTATACTCTAAACAATAGACCATATGGTAAAATACTAAATTATATAGTTTTGTGTAAAAATTTTAATTTTATAGTTTTAATGATTGTGAAGTTATGATAATAATATGAAAATCATTATGATTATTCATAATTATTATATCTGGATGCTAATAGCATGAGATATATTCATGACTGGCATTTCAGCTGAAGAATACAGAAATTTTTGGCGGATCCAGAGTTTTTTTTAAACGGGGTCGGGTTGGGGGAACAACATTTTCAGAATGGATAAGTGAGTAGCACATAACATTGATATGCATTGAAATTTTGAATTTAGTGGAAATCAGGGCGGGCCACGTGCCCCTGTGCCCTTACGAGAAA
>NW_022758203.1:282793-283508 GCF_011630105.1 Anneissia japonica
GTTCGACGTGAACCACTCAATTATAGCTAGATAAAAGGCTTAAGTGACTTAACTTTACTAGAATAACAGTAAATTAACTTGCTTAACGGAAATTCGGTTCGGATTACAAGGACACGATTACGTAACGTAGCATCAAAGCCAGCGTTGTTGTATTGTACCACCATATCATCTTCTGGCTGGCAACAACATACTCCAACAATGCTAACAACAGCATTGAAGTAGTCTCATTAGTCTGGTTTTCAGAAATTATTTGTAATATTATGGGTAAAAACCAAGCAATGTCCGTTTTACGAATAGTCGGTATTACCAATTACCTTTGCCCTTTGCATCATCGACCAAGTAATAACGTTAAAAAGTCTGATTGCGTACATTTTTCAAAGTGATAATGTATATTTTTCTTAATAATAAAATCAGATTTGTTGTATTTATTTATTGACAATTCAATCTTTTCCATTTCCGCTATAATATAGTCACTATTAATTCAGTTTCAACGAACTACCACCAACGCCAGTCATTAAAATGAGCGCACATGCTTACGATGACGAAATAGAAGTGTGTTGAAGTCAGCAACTTATTTGACACCGCGAAGCTAGAATTTAACGAGAATTAAAACAATATTTTGTTTTAAATGGGAGAACGCTAGTGATTAAAATAACTTGTTTTTTATCGAAGGTAAATTTAGCTAGGGCCTAGAGAATCTACTACAGTACTTAGA
>NW_022758203.1:284373-296388 GCF_011630105.1 Anneissia japonica
AACCTGGTTACGGGTCTGGACTTTATGCAATACTGTAAATACTTATTTTTATACATACATTAATTTAAATTAATTTAATACGTTGTACTCAGCTAATAATTTAATTAGTGGGTTAGCTTTGCTAATTTCTGAAAATTTTATTTAACAAAATACTGTCGTTGTTAATAACTGACTAATATACTTGAAATGGTTAAAAATCATTTACAGACAACATATTTTTATTTTATTTTAATAATTAAGTTTTGTCTACCTGAACTTTGTAAAGTGCTCTCTATCTTATTTTATGCCATGATGTAATCATATTTAGGCCTATTAAAAATAAAAGTGAACTTATATACTGTGTTTATGTATTTTTACTAATAGAAATGCACTGGCTTGCACAAACATAGTACTGCAGGACGGTGGCTTGACCAATAAAAACAATAACTGTATATTATATTCTTGAATCAGTACTGTTTTCTGTGATTGGTTTGTTTTTAATATTTCACAAAGTTGTCGCTATGGTGATTTCAACAAAGATGACCATTCAGATGCTATGTGTTCTTGAGGTAGAAATTCTTGAGGAATATCTTGGAATAGATGGAGTCTGTGGCTGTGAAAGAGGATGAAGAGAAACTAGTTACTGACGTCTGCCATCATCATCGCACAGCAATGCTCATATATACGAAGATATGTTTAAAAAACTGCTCAAAAAGGGCTGATTTTCAGCGATTTCGCACCGGATTTTTGGAACACAAAACAAATTGTAATGAAAATCGATTAAATAAGCCTTTGAAACCCCTAAATTGTCAAAATTTTCGGGGCTTCGCCCCCTGGACCACTTTCGGTGCCTTTTAATCAAAGCTCGACCACGCCCACTTTGCTTTCGTCGGGGGAACAGGTTCCCCCTCCCCCGTTGGGGACCTCGGTAGGCCTATATACCTCCCTCGAGACCACCTCCCGTAAGTGGTCACTCCAAAGTCCATTCTCATTAGGTCCGCCGCGTACACACACTAAGATATTAATACAGGATTTCTCTATCTTTTTCTTAAATTTTCCGCTCACTGGACATCTATTCATAACCGATCCTCTTCAAGTAACTTGCTAAGTATAATAATTGTGGATTTATTTTGTTTGAGGAGAAATTTGGCGGTGTAAATATTTATTGATTGCCGAACTGAGAGCCAGGCCTGTTACAACATAGGCCTACTCAATCACAGTGTGTCAGTAAAAGAAAAGGGATATCGATCGATTAGGCCTAGCTATCTTCGGCGAGGCCGCTAATTGGGGTCTGGCTTAGCTCTTCTTCTTTCTCTAACAATGAACTTCCTAAGTCTGAGCGCTTAATTGATCGCGGCAATTAAAACAACACAATGATACTTCTAAAGGTGTTACCTCATATCATTGCATCTATATTTCTCGCCCATAATGCTATTAAACCAATGTGCTTCCTCGAAAAATCCCCAATCGTACGCCACTGCGTCGTAAAAATTGTTTTAGTCAGAAAACTTTGATCGATCCAGCAAAATTCACAACCCTGGTGCTCATGCTTTTGAGTGGTGACATAAGTATTAAGTATCCCGGACCAACAACATCTCATTTTAGGAGTAAAGTTAAAACACCATAATACATAATGTTAAACTGGAATCATTTGCACCAGCAAAGTCATCATTTGTAACTTATGCAAATGTTGGACTCGCATCAGATGCTCGAAATTTTTTAAAAGACGCTGGCTACAAAAAAAAAAGAAAAAAAAAACTCGTTTAATGCTTCTCCGCTTCACGATATTGATACCGACAACATGTTAAGTTGCTAATTTTAAATCGTATTTAGCATTACGTCTTTTTATTTAAACTGATGTTGTTAGTGCCAATTAAGTTTATTGTTTATTGTGTAGCGCCCTCAGGCATAAAGAGGTAAAGCAGCATGATGGATTCGAGGAAACACAGTTAGCCAGTGAGGCCTAAAGAAGTAAAGGTCCCTATAGATGTAATGTACGTCACTTCACATGACCCCAATGGAAACCAGTAGTGTGCAAGGAAAGGCAACATGATTGTTCAATCGTACCACTTACCGCGCCTACTAAGTTTCGAAAATTTCACGAAATGCGTAAGATCAATATCTGACATCTTCGCTCTGGCCCTGGCTCTAGCTTTCTTCTTCGTGGGTACTACAACATCCACCAACACTTACAGTCAAGCAGGCTTCAAGCGGACCATGTGTGCGTGCCACACTGTAAAGTATTTTTGCATGCGGATACATAAACAATTAGCCAAAATTTGTGAGAAAATCGCCAGAAAAATATGTGCGTAAAATCGGAAATACTGCATAATACATTGGTTATATGTTGAGACAAATAATGAGAGAGAGTGTGTGTACGTGACAGGATAAACATACCATTACTATAATTATTGTATTTATTCTTTATAAATGAAGTAGGTCGAAGGTACAAAACAGCAAATATTATTTTTTGCGTTGCACAACATGATTATAATAGTATTGCTAGGAGAGCCGTATATAGTCTGGTATCCGTATGAGATAAACACACTGGTAACACTTTAAAGACTAATTATTCTAATACAGCAGCTTTCGCCACCTGTCCGGTGTAGCTGAAAATCAACATACAGTACTGCACAGTACATAACAAATCCAGCCGCAAAACAATAATTTTGAAGGGCGCCCGCTATAATTATGGGAATTCCCCTTTCTCCGTTACGTCATCGTGCACCGTGCCAGCATTAAAACAAAAAATCACCATTCAGAGGATCAGAAGTATCATTTACGTTGGTTTTGACTCAGAGCCTGGCCAGATTTTATTTTTGTTGTAGTAAGCTACTTTGAAATTCAGTTGAATCTGTCTGCCTACTCAGCTAATTATTCTACAAACGAGGAAATAAAACGTCACATTTTGTTATACTGTACATTACAAATTTATATAATCATTTCTAATTATACAATGATAATTAACAATCTACATGAGGATTACTAATTAGAATATCAGCAATATATAATCATTGAAAGTCATAACAAGCTTTATGTTCATTATTCGAGTTATGATATAGCTTCCCTTCTGTAGGATGAGGGGCAAAGTCTTAATAAAAAATTGTTTTCTTCTTAATGAGGTAACCGTGCCTGCCGGCCCTGAGGGATACATCTGTATAACATACAGTGAAATTTCTATAGTAACCTTCTGGACCAAATGGCCTATTATTAGAGGTGTTCCCCGAATAGTGTTTAAAAAATTCAAAGTCAATATATCCTTTATTCATCCAATAATGGAAATTACATGCAAGTGTACAATTTATAATAATAATATTATTATTATTATTATTATTCTTGTTGCTATTATTATTAGTATTAATATTATTATTATTATTAGGCCTATTTGAAATCGATAGAAGGCACTTATCGAAAGTTGTAATAGACAAATCCATATAAAAATATATAATTGGTTTTACAGACTTGCACGTTAAAATCGAAAAGGCATATAAACACATATTGGTCAAAAACCACATTATGATATTAAAAAAGCACATAAAAAAGTCACAATGGAAAAATTAAACGTATAAAAACACATTATGAAATTTAAATACCAAGATTGTTCCCCAAGCATAACCTTCCAGAAACAAGTATATAAAAAGTTTAAAAGATATATTTTCTTTCTCAATTTACAGCCTAAAAAGAGAAGATAGGTTCTACTGTATGTCAAAACACTGATA
Source organism: Anneissia japonica (assembly GCF_011630105.1). Taxonomy (NCBI): domain Eukaryota; kingdom Metazoa; phylum Echinodermata; class Crinoidea; order Comatulida; family Comatulidae; genus Anneissia; species Anneissia japonica. The sequence continues at coordinate 288,072 of NW_022758203.1, forward strand.
TCGTAAATGCACAAACGTTGAAACATAAAAATACAAAATGTATATAAAATATAGGGATTTGTAGCAATTTTTATTATATTCTAATCAATTAAAGATACATTTATACCAACTAATGTTATACTTTCATATTATCATACGTTTTTTTAAAAATCATACACAATTTATATAATGCATTATTTACAGTAGACCTACGCGGTGTCTTACACATTGCATTGTTTTTTCCGACACCAAGCGTCTAAAATACATAATGTGGTACATATTATTTGGGGTATTTTCCGAATCATTCTCAACAACTTTTGCTAGCCAAAATAAAACGCAATTCATATAATAATCAACCAGGGGTGGCGCCAGCGAGGGGGCCGCCAACACCCCATCGGGGAGAAAAACCACAATTCATCGGGGAGGAAAAAAAATTATATCTATATATTTTGTACATTAGTAGACCCTGAAATCGATTAAATAAGCCTTTAAACCCCCAGACTACTTTCGAAATTTTAAGCGACGCTTGTCGGGGAAATCTTCCCCCTCGTCTCGGGCATCGGACCCCAATCGGGCGCCTCGTACCCCCGTCGGGCAAGTCCTGGCGTCACCCCAGTTTTCACTACCTTATCATTTCGCCTGTTAAGCATCTTACGCGTATATTAGTTTTGTGAAAGGAATAATAGTAATTTAAAAGTTCTCTTTTGCTATATTTTTACCATTAAATATTATCTTTGAACTTTCATAGATAATGCAATACAGTACTGGTCACGTATGTACAAATAATTAACAAGTGCTATAGAACTTGTTTATATTTATTTTCATGTATCGAAGGTCGATCAACTCAAATGGCTCTTCGTGGCACAGGTCTATGGATACATTGTTCTCATCTTGCCTATGATGCCTTTCTCCACTGAGGTGATTTAAAACCAAGCTTGAAAGTTATCGATAGAAGTCAAATTCAGTGACCCAACTAGGATCTTGGAAAGGAGTACTGATGTCAATTGTGCGTTGTCCGTCAGTTAGGATTTGTTGAACATCCCAGTCCAAATACTGGTACCTACACAATGGACAAGTCTTGCTTCTGTACAACCATTCCGTTATACAGTGGACATCGGCGAATTGATTGCATTGGAGGCATTTCCAACGTAGTTGGCCCAATACGCTTAAGCAGATACAGCAGTTCATTTCGTTGTTTTGGTCCTAAATAAAAGGGTAAAATATAATATATACTGATGAAAAATTGAACAATATCGGCCAATATTCAAACCTCAACCTCTGTCTATATGTAATGTTATGCTACAGCGCAATATGGAGAAAAGAAATATTTGGACCTACCTGGGCTCTTTGTCCGTGACTTAAGATTTGTTGCACATCCCAGTCCAAATACTGGTACTTACACAATGGACAAGTCTTGCTTCTGTACAACCATTCCGTAATACAGTGGACATCGGCGGATTGATTGCATTGGAGGCATTTCCAACGTAGTTGGCCCAATGCGCGTAAGCAGATACAGCAGTTCATTTCGTTCTTTTTTTGGATCTTTTTCAACTGAAAATTAGAATGGTCATGTGTTGATGGTCACTGTGTAATATGGTACAGTAATAATAGGCCTATACACACGGAAAGAAATTAAATCAAATGGTGAAATATATAGGTGCATATACAAGGTGAAAAAAAATTATATATAGTGTATAAATATAAAAAGTATATATATATATTTATATTATATATATATAATATGAATGAAAGAAATGAACAATATAGGCGTATAGATATGAAAATGAACCTATGTGGTGGTATGTTATATTATGGTGGATAATTACAACTATGGGGAAAAGGAAAAGAAAGGACAATGATATATGATGGGAACACTTATAGAATTCAGAAGATCATCAAAGAGGACTCACAGAAAAGTCGTCCAATGATAAAATGAGAAACGGTTGAGTTTAGTTGATGGCGGGACGAGTGCAGTGCGGAAAACAATATTGGTGAGAAGAGAAGAGAAGAGAATATTATTTTATAGAGGGCGACCTTTAAGATAAAATACTGTAATTTTAGAAGAGAAGAGCGTGAGCGTGAGAAGAGCGTATGAGCTAAGTGGGAAATATTAATTGGTAGAGGAAATTGGCAATTGTGAAGATATCAAATGGCATGGAAATCCATCATACTCTTAAAAACAAAATAATCTACCAATAAAAATATCTGTAATAGTTAACATATGTAAAGGCAAGTATTTTCAGAAATTTGATTTTAAATTGATGTGATTTTTTTTTATTTCAGTACTGTATTACAAACAACATTTCATTTCATTTATTATTTCCAGGCAATATAAAATACAAAAAACAAAGACTCAGCCTGAGGATAACCTAAAGCAAAAATCACACAAAACAGTAAACGCTTCCTTTACATAATTTCACGTAAACTATATATATATTAGCTAGGGTCAGTCATCATCGAAAACGATGGACAGCCAATGATATAATGATATCTGAAACCCCATAAAAATATACAAGAAATTTCCAAAGCAAATTGGAATGAAGTTATCAAGAAACCAAAACAAATTAGAAGGAAGTTAGCAAGTAAGGAGTGCACTAAAAGTATTGATATTTACTACTCACCTGTATGGAAAATATATGGATATCAATTAGCTGGCGAGCTGAAGATCATGAGCGGGTAGCGAGTGTTCTACAAATTTCTGAAGTGAACGAACGTTATAAGTACCGTTTAGACATTATTTTGGAATATTCGATTATAACTAAAGAGTGTTTTGAATTGGTGGAATGTCGATGAAATATTGAAGGATGCAGGGGGTTGAGCTAAGTGTAACATAGAAGGAGTTGAGAGCGAGGCTTAAGCAGAAGCTTATGTTCTGTTTGTAATACAGTACTGGAAAAAAAATCACTGGGAAGAAAAATCACATCAATTTAAAATCAAATTTCTGAAAATACTTGCCTTTCTATTACAGATATTTTTATTCCCACACCGACGGCCCTCGAGTTCACCTCATTACACAGTACGCTTTTCCAGCCTCGCTCTCAACTCCTTACCTCCATCCTCATTACACAGTACTTTTTCCAGCCTCGCTCTCAACTCCTTACCTCCATCCATCGTCCTCATTACACAGTACTTTTTCCAGCCTCGCTCTCAACTCTTACCGCGTCCTTCGATATCCAACACACCCCCTATTGATAATCGAATACTCCAAAAAAAAAAAACCCACCCCACATTCCTAACCATTGTTCAAACCTGTCGGACAACTATCAACACGTTCAACCCATTGTTATTAATGTATTCAAATACAATCGACACGTTCAAACCATTGATATGAATGTGTTCAAACCATTGATACTATTTTTGGAACCGAGTTTATTCCAGGTCACATGTGTATTAATGCTAGCACGGAAATTTAATAATGATGCACTATACGCCTTTTATGCGGATAGGCCTATACCGGTTTCCCTCCACTTTTTTTTTTTTTTTTTGCTTTGACACTTTATATTCACGCAAATAACTTGGCCTAGTGGAAAATAGGCTTTAAACGTCAAAAACGCTGAGCGAGAAGTTCGTCCCACGCCTCACTGGGTCTCTACTACCAAGTGCCCAGGGTATTACAGTGGGGCCCTAGCTTTAGACAGGTGCCTGAGGCATATTCGTTTCGTCACTGTCGGTGTAGATTTATCTCTGTAAATTGGTCTTGCTTAGTTAAACCAAAACCAATGACATTTCACTATTAAAAGTGCTTGGTTGAAACATTTAAAAATTACATAAATACAGTTACTGAAGGCCTACGCCTGTGGTTTAAATCATTAGAATAATAGGCCTACATAACATAACATTGTATAATGAGATTACCAAGTTTGTGATCAACTTTGAGTTTACTTCAGTTTGAGTATCTTTATTAATGCCTCTGTGACACAGGCCTACAGGTACATAGTTGTCATCTTGCCTATGATGCCTTTCTCCATTGAGATTATGATGTCTGTTAAATTATAAGTTACCTTAGCGATAGAAGTCAAATTCATTGACCCAACTAGGATCTTGGGGAGGACTACTGTAATTGATGTTAATTGCGCGTTGTCCGTGACGTAAGATTTCAACTTCAAAATCTAGATACTCGTATCTGCAAACTGGGCAGGTGCTACTTGTGTCGAACCATCTGGTGATGCACTGAACATCGGCAAACTGATTGCATCTTGGGCATTTGCAATGTAGATGGTCCAATGTGTGTAAGCAGATACAACAGTCCATGTCTTTGTTTTGCGTCATTATTTGAACTGAAAATTAGAATGTGGTGTGTTAGAATTGAAAATAAAATAATATGCTAATAAAAATATGTGTTAGTTGAAATATAAAAGGCATGATTGTTACAAAACTGATTTGAAATTCATGTGATATTGTCACTATGAAAATGCTAAGTAGGAGCAGAAGAAAGAAGTATAAGAAATGCAACGTACCGTTAGCACTGGACAGAAGTCAGTTGTTTAGGAAGTTAGCTGTTTCGCAGGCGTTCAGCTGGAGCTGAAGAGCAGGTGATATGAATGAATGCAGGAGTGTGAAGGGCGAGAGGTGATAGTGAAAATTATTTGCAACTTGATTGTTGTTGTAATTTGACTGTTATTGGTGACGTCACGTATTTAGTGGTCATGGCTGTGTATAATGTGTATTTAACCACAGAGAATGAAATGGGTATTTAACCACAGAGAATGATATGAATGAATGCACAATGTGTATTTATCCAGAGACAATGGTTGTATTTATGTAGGGACAAGTAACTTTGATACACTAAATCACCACATAAAATAAATGTTGAAGTTGCTATTTTTAGTGATTGAATAGTTACAGAAACAGGTAACCACGTAACTTTGATACACTAAATAACGACATACAATATATGTTGAAGTTGCTAGTTTGGGTGCAGGTCAACTCGGCCACAAGTCAACTCGGCCACAGTCAACTCGGCCACAAGTCAACTCGGCCACAAGTCAACTCGGCCACAAGTCAACTCGGCCACAAATCAACTCGGCCACAAAAAGTTTCGGCCACAAAAAAATTGGCTACGTTCTACTCGGCCACAAGTCAACTCGGCCACAAGTCAACTCGGCCACAAAAAAATTGGCTACGTTCTACTCGGCCACAAGTCAACTCGGCCACAAGTCAACTCGGCCACAAAAAAATTGGCTACGTTCTACTCGGCCACAAGTCAACTCGGCCACAAGTCAACTCGGCCACAAAAAAATTGGCTACGTTCTACTCGGCCACAATGCCTACATTGTGTCTTTAAGAATGGACCGGTTGATACCAAATTTAGAAAGTTGTTGGATAAAAAGGTTTTTGGAAGAAGATTATGAGGACAAGTTCAAATGAATTTTGAGAAGTCAGTAAATAACATCCAGTTGAAAAACAAAGAAATAAAATCCGGGTTAAGACATCTCTGCAAACAATCCTGGTGGCTAAAGACTGAAAGAAGATGCATGAGAGAGAAAACGTGGCGGCGTTAGAGGGTGGCAGGGGGAATTCCTCCCTGGAAAATTTTCGAATTTTCTTGCCCTCCCTCGGTTCTCCCATCCCCTCCCCTTGAAAGAAAAGAAAACATAATTCGTCAGGAAGAAAAAAAAATGTATATTCTACATAATTAGTAGACTACCGCATCTCTATAAAATCGGTTAAATAATCCCAAGCCTCTGAAAAATAAATAAATTGTCATATTTTTCGAGGGCTTTTCCCAACTGTACGGTACCATTTTTGAAACATGTTGAGCGACCCCCGCCCTTGGCCATCCCCCGTCGGAAAAATCCTGACACCGCACCAGCATATTTTCCCTGTAAATTTACCTTTCCCCTCACTCCCCTACCCCAGATTCCAGACACTGGCGCTGAAACTGGGTGGGACATTAATCACTCGAAAATGTTAGATAGGCCTAAGGTAAACAGTAAAGAAATGGGTTGGTATTTGCGATAACTAAGGAACGTCTGTGGATGGGAATAACGTCGGCCCTTTTTCAAAGAGCAAAAACATAATAAGATAAAGATTGAGAAAAATAGACACAAAAAATGGGATAATGGATTAGCACAAAGTTTAAATGTATATAGTTGGGCATAACATTATTAGTGTCTATACACATGTAGGTGGACAAAGTGCAACCCGCAGGCCGCAGCCACGCTCCCATGGCAATTTTAATTGATGTGCGCCCCGCCTACCATCTTTGACTAGAAACCCCATTACTTTTACGGCCCGACACTGCTACGTCAAATTAATATTAAAACTGAGCATACAGTGGTACGGTATATACCGTACCGTATTCGTCAAGCTCTCCCACATGCCCCTACCATCGTAGACGCCACTGTAAAATTAAGATGCAGCCCTCAGTGGTTAAATCAAAAATTCACTTTGGCCCTCTCCAATTCATGTTTATCTCCCCTGATTTATAGAATTAGGAAGAGCAGAAAAGTCCAGGGGAGCAGCCAAGGGGGGGGGGGGTGAATAAAGGAAGTTCTGACACCTCCCGGCCGGAAATCGGCCCCTATTTTCTGAAGTACGCGGACGGATCTCTAGGCCTTTTTTTTTTTTTTTTTTTTTTTTTTTTTTTTTCTGTCCATAATATCCCCGTGCAGGTCTAACTTTACAGTCTGGCCTCCTTTTCTATTATTATGATTTACAGAATAATGAGTCACGATTGCCTCAAAACCCGGCGCATACGCCGTTTCATCCACAACTCCGGTCAGCAACCCATGGTTCGCGAATTATTTTTTGGGGAGGTCGCATCTCCCATAAGCAATTAATTACAATTAATCGAACCGACAGTCAGAAGCGACGATGGTGAACAGTTGCTTCAAACTATAGGTTTAGGCCTAAGCTATACTAATTAAAGAAAATAATAAAAACGATAATAAGGTAAAGCCTATAGTAGTACGCTTTCTCACGTCCAAGAAAATGCTCGCAGTATGGTAATAGAACAACATGCCTGTTTTTAAGGCCTATTTGAAAACAGGCCTTCGTTGAGGCTCACGGTCATAAAATCATCACCCTTGTAGTGGAACCTGAAGAATGAAATCTCACGTTTAAATTATTTTTCTGTTTACAACCTAAGGCTGGTTTTCTTAGAGGTTTTATAGAAATTAACATGGTGAAACCTCTTGATTCTATCTTTTATCACGTAAAATAACGCACATTTTCTGGGCCTTCGCGCCCTTGGACCCCCGGGACATAGTTGCTGGGCTACTACCCTGGCTAGTTAAACCCCCAAGCCTGTTTTTTCCCCCTTCTTTTTATTCCGGACATGTTCGTTCGACAAAATGTAATTTACTGGAATGTGTTGAGAATTATGTTGCTTTCATTGTTATACAGCCATCATTTGGGTGTTGGAGGAAGGATAGGTATTTCGACGGAAACGCTTATTCCTAAAGAATGAGGTTCTCCGGGATGGGACGTTATTTGAGAGAAATGAGTTCATTCAATGTGGGACGTTATTGGATAAACACTGATCTCTAATATAATAGTATCTTGTGGATATTTCGTACGATAAAAATCGTAACGGTACCGGATTGGTCTACAGGAGTTCGTGTTTCGTACAGGTCATTCCATTCATAGAAAGCCTTTATATTGGAGAAAGCGTAGTCGATAGCCATAGTAGCCTATGTGAATACTAACTACGACTACATAAAGTTGATTATAAGATTGAAAAATATTAGGCCTAATCTTATTGTAGTAGTGATATGTACACGTTTTAATTATTGTTATTTATTCGTTAACGTATTTATTGTATTCACATTAAATTTAAAGTATTGTTTAAGTATGAATTACTATGTCCATGTAAAATTAATCTTATTTATTAAAATTGTATATTCAAATAATATAGTAATAGGCATAGCCGAGGTCTAGCCTAGACTATGCCTAAACAAAATGACTACGCCTATTATGTGAGTGTGCAAAATTGTGAAAGAATAAAGGAAGAATGGGAAAGAGATTTGGAGTGGCTGAAATTTTTTCCGAAAATATACAATAGTAGTCAATATGCTATTATTGCATTACGTTTTTGTAAACAATTATGGGCACTAATCGTCAGAGGTCTCGGTGCCACAGCCTACACTTTTCATAATTCGTAATTTATAGGTGTATAAGAGACAGGTATATACCGTACCGTATTCGTCAAGCTCTCCCACATGCCCCTACCATCGTAGACGCCACTGTAAAATTAAGATGCAGCCCTCAGTGGTTAAATCAAAAATTCACTTTGGCCCTCTCCAATTCATGTTTATCTCCCCTGATTTATAGAATTAAGAAGAGCAGAAAGTCCAGGGGAGCAGCCAAAGGGGGGGGGGGGGGGGGAGCAAGGAAG
>NW_022758203.1:296407-303382 GCF_011630105.1 Anneissia japonica
TATAAATACATTAGAATGGACCATTAAGTTACCTGTCTCTTATACACATCTAGATGTGTATAAGAGACAGTTACTGTACTTTGCAAAAGTAGCCTCGAAAAGAAGCCCATCTCGAAAAGATAGAGCAGCTTAGCTCATTCAGCTAATCTGGTGGTAACCACTGTGTGTGCACTGAACCGTGAAGATCTCTAGGTCCCCAGTTTCAATTCCCATCGCTGCCTCTCCTTGTGTTTCAGCTGGAGGGCTGAAATACAAGTTAAAAGTAGCGCACTATCTTTTGTATGAGACGTTTAAGCCATTGGTTACATGTGCATTATGGCCCATGTGCACGTTAAAGAACGCAGTACACTCTTCGGAAAACAGTAGTTGATTATCTCCTGGTGTACTGCCCAATCACCACCAGAAGGACCACACTGGAAATAAGTCTTAGACTTTCATGGGCTATCCTTTACACCGAATAAATCCAATCCAATCCAAGGAAGCCCATGCAAAGTTCGTAAAGAAATGAAGTCCAGGGTTTCAATTCAAGGTTTTACAGTAGGCCTAGATAGGTATATATGTATGTATATTAATTTTTGGAATCAATTAAAGCAAAGATGTATTAAATATTGATTAAAGAAGCCTTCCAAATCTCTAAATTATTTTGTTACTATGTTGGACAAATTTGTTTCCACTAATGAAAGGATCCTCATTATGCAGCTGTTAGTTATATGATGCAATAGTCAGAACATACAGTATAACCCCCCTGGAAAGAAGGTGCAGATTAATGCTGAAGCAAGAACATTTATGGTTACCAGACTCGTGGGGAATATATCTTTGGCGCCAAAATTTTGCCTAGAAGTCTGTCCGTGCATTTTGAAAAATAAGGGCCGATTTCCACGCATATTTTGCCGAAAATTAGGCTTTGACCAAATCTTAATGTACTGTATAACCAATGCAATTGTGCAGCAATTAAGATTCAGCGCACCTATTTTCCCAGCGAATTTCCGTGCAAATGTGAGCTGATTTTGTAGATATCCTCCGCACAATTAAAAAACTTTTACAGTATGGTTATGCACCTCTAGATGGCCGCAAATGGCACTCATGACCTAGTTTGATTAAAATTTTCTTTCTCTTTTCATCTTTAAATGATTTTGAGAAATTAGGAATTCTTCACTGTATTGTAAATGATTTAATACTTCAAATCACTGTTTGCCAGTGATTTATTGTATTGTTTTATTCTACTACTACTGAAATTCTTATTCTCTATTCTACTACTTATGAAATTGTTTTTTGAATAAATCAACAATACATGGTAATATTTTGTTTGTACTACAGAAGAAGATCCAAAATAAAAGTGTCCCCTTACTAGGATGTCCAATAGAGGTGCTGTCCCCTGAATAGGGTTTGACTGTGTTTTATGTACTTTACCTTCATTTTGTGGTCCAAAAATTCTTCTCCTTATAGGGGTGTCCCAAAGGAAGGGTTCTACTGTATTGTGAAACAGCATAAGTGAGAAGTATGCCCTTACATTAAATCAATGCATTAATAAAAAAAAAAATGATAACAAATTAAGAAGCTGGTTAAAATTTGTAGAGATTATGGAGGCGAGATTGGAACAATGGAGGATGCAGAAGACAAACAGGACACCACAAACCAGAAGGCAACCGACTGATAGGAAAAAGCTACCTTGCGGCAAAAACTTGATTAGTTTTAAAACACAACAAAAAGGTCAAATGTCAAGAAGTGTTCCAAGTTCAAGGAGGAAACAAAGATCAAAACAGGAGGATAGGTCAGCACAGGGACAAAGGTCTGTACTAGCTCTACGGTCAAAACAACAGGATGTTCATCAACGCAAAGAGACAAGCTCCGATCTAACCATGAGGTAGGCAATATACCTATTAAATTTGAATATTAACTAATAGTGTATTCAAATTTGTTAGACATTAATAATTTGTCACTCACATTACAGGCTATGAAAATTGATTGTGTTACTTTGTGAAAACTAAAAAAAAGTGTTAAAATATGCGCGGTTGTTGTTTAAGACTTTTCTTATGGTAAAGAATACAAAAGTGCCTGACAAATCAATAACAAGTTTATTTGTTTTAATGAACTAAACACAATCTACTTTTATATCTAAACATATAGCATGGTAAAGGGGAGAATGAATTATCACTGATAGATACCATACTAAAAAGAAAATAATAAAAATCTTTACATTGATTGGTGCCATATTTTGTCTTTATTAGAGAAAAACTTGAAGCCTGGCTTGTTGAGAAAAAAAAAGCGAATGGAATTTGAAAAAGCAGAGATTAAGATTCGACCATGGAACAGTAATAAGAGGAAGCTAGCAGTGAGTCGCCTGGATTGGCAGCCAGACACAAGCTTCAAACTAAGAGACATTGTAACAAGCAAATACCGGGGGTACTACGGTCAAGCAAAAGCTTGTAAGTTAACTCCTGGTCAACTCCTTTGTCCTGTTGATACAACTCAAAGGGAAGTGATAAATTTAAAGGAAAATGTCATGACAGAAATCAATTCAGTTAAAATGAGTTTGGAGGAAGAAGGACTTGAGGTGATAAGAGTGTCTTCAGGTGATCTCATCAAGTCTGGAGATTTGCAGAGTACTTTGGTAAATGAAAACAAGACTGAGAAAAATAGAAGGTAAATTCATAGCAAAACATGGTACTGCTGGAGTACAGACATTCAGTACTAGTGCCCTAATTTTTTTTTTTTTAGAAATGGAGCAAAAAAGAAATATTGTGGTCTGTTGGTTCTGATAATTTGATTTATAATATTTATGAGCTGTGGTGTGGGGCTATTTTTGTACCTATTAATTGTGAATTTTGGTAATTTATATGTATTATATTTTCTTAGATTAAATTCAGAGGATATTTATTATTTTCTTAATGTCATTTCTCATCCATATATATGGACATAATGATGTCATATATCAGGCTATATGGGCATTATGATATCACATGATGCAGAAAACTTGATGGTTCATATGGACATAGTGATCTCATATCACACCCATATATGGGAATTATGATGTACAAAAACTTGTTAGTCTGGACAGAGATTTATAGAAAATTTGGATAATAATAATTTACAAATTATTTGTTGGTAGGGCTCGCTTGGAAGAGTGGCTTACAGCAAAGGGTAAGACACCGCACACGGTCAAAAGAAATGTTCGGCGAGAAACATTTGATGTTGTCAGACTCAGTCCAGAACTAGAGCAATGTGTTCAAGTGGATGAGGATGCCCGTTTGGAAAGAAGTGAAGTGGACGTGAATTGCGCCCTCGATGAATGCCTTCACAGCTGTCTTGGTTTCATGAACGAGGTTAAAATTTCATCGATTTTTTAAAGTTCGAATAAAATTTTGAAATATCTGATAAAAACAAGATCTGATAAAACCTTAAAGATCTAATTAAATCATGAAAACCTATCTTTTAAATTTTCATTAAAAAAAGTGTTAATGACGAATAATATAATATAATATTAAAATACTACAAAACAAACAACAGCTTTTGATTGCATTTTAGTTTATGTTATAGGTGAATACTTAAAGGATTCTTATACTGTAGGAATGTGAATATATAGTTGACATACTTTTGATTTTTCTTTTAATATCTTAGATAAAGAATGAAAGGAAAGTTAGTGATTGGCTAGAAGAGCTACATGAACGCTGCCCTCAAGTAAGAAGTAGAGCTTTGTTTTGGGTTTGTCGAGCTAAAGTTGCTGAGACTGTTGGCTTTGGTCAAGAGCATGTCCTCGCTTTGTATGAACAAGCAATTGATCACAAAGCAAAGGTAAGAATGCCTTTGTATGATACAGATAAATCCTAATTTATGTTCATAATACTGTAACAAGAATTAAATATTTTTTAATAGTAATGAGGCCAAAGTGTTGCCCAAAGCCCAACTAAATAAAAATCTTGAAAACCATTGTGTTATAACACATTCTTTTCTTATGGCAGCCCACTGACATTTTGAAATCAGCGTTACAAGATTTCACAATCAGATACTCACAAAGAATGGACACTACACCCTCTGCAACTCCAAAACCTCTCCTACGCACACCTGGGCCAGTGTCGTCAAGCACCCGAAAATACTGCCCCACCCCCAAGGTGGAGGAGGGTACATCATCTGTGGTCCGTTACTCTCTTGTTAAATCCACGCCCATTGTAAACCGGTAAGTCTACAACCCAATAAATCAATACAATCACAGCATTTTAATAAGGTTTTATAATAATCATTAATAGTTTCATTGTTGTTTCTCTCTTTTTTATGTTCAAAAATGCATTAAAGCATGCAAATTTCCAACAACATTGAGTTATTTGCTAAATAAAGTATTATAAATACATTAAAATGAACCATTGAATTATTTTATTATAAATACATTAGAATGGACCATTAAGTTACTTTATTATAATAAAGTGGACCAGCCTTGGTGGTTAAAAGTACTTGTCTTCCAAACCAAAATATTCTTGGTTCAAATCCTTGAGAAATTTATAACAGAAATTGTGTTTACTGTTTAGTCTTGAGAAAATCTTGACATTTGTATGATTTGAATACAGAATCTCAGTCCTGGAAGGGAAGGGAAGGACAGCCAACCAACAAATCCAGTACTGTGTATTATTGGTGTTTTTTTACCCCATTTACAGTAGAATCTCGTTTTTACATACCTCAGTTATACGAACCCTCAGTATTAAGTAGGCTTCCTATGGACTATGATGTCATCAAAAAACCCCAAATGCTCAAAACAAACGGCCCTTTTGAGGGCCACTATAATGTAAAGAGAGGTTTGTTAGTTCCTGTCTGTTCATTATTTGATTCAACAGCAACATTGATTGTGTCTATTTAACACACGTTATAATCTAAACCTTTGTTGTATAGGTAATCTTTTCATGTTCTTTAGTTAAATAAAACATATGAAGTGATGTATTAATAAACTGATATGGTTTGATTTGAACACTTTATTATGACATCATAAAATGATGAATAAAAACACTAAACACATGGTTTTATTCTTAGGAAGTAACATCGTTCGTTCATAACATACGTTGAGAGTTGGGTACATATTAAGTCAAAGGTCACCACAAATTTTAACGAACCTTGGTTTAACGAATTGCCCAATTTACGTACGTTCTCCGGTCCCATACGTAAAATTGAGGGTATTCTGTACTATATTATTATTTACTTGTGACTGATATTAGCTATATATTTATTGACATTTAAAATGATCTCAACAGATTGAACAAAAGCATGGATGGCAGTTCTCAACGGTTTTTAGTGACGCCTGTCCGACGTTCCATACGGCTTCAGAAGATCGCTGGTAGAGGTCATAGTACTAGTCGGGGGAATAACCGATGCATTTCCTCCCTACAAGATCTACCAGCGGATATGGAAAGTCTGGTAATGAAGCCTAATAGAGCTTTAGAGGAGGAAGTTATGGGCACAATTGATGAATAAGATGATTTTATTATTTTTATTTTGTTTTTCATTATTTGATCAAACAATAGCCTGGTTCACGTCGAAGTTTTATCTAGATATACATCCACTTAACTAGTTAAAAGTTTGACGTGAACCACTCAATTATAGCTAGATAAAAGGCTTAAGTGACTTAAGTTAAGTGACTTAACTTTACTAGAATAATGGTAAATTAACTTGCTTAACGGTAAATTCGGTTCGGATTACAAGGACACGATTACGTAACGTAGTATCTAAGCCAGCGTTGTTGTATTGTACCACCATATCATCTTCTGGCTGGCAACAACGTACTCCAACAATGCTAACAACAGCATCAAAGTAGTCTCATTAGTCTGGTTTTCAGAAATTATTTGTAATATTATGGGTAAAAACCAAGCAATGTCCGTTTTACGAATAGTCCTTTGCATCATCGACCAAGTAATAACGTTAAAAAGTCTAATTGTGTACATTTTTCAAAGTGATAATGTATATTTTTCTTAATAATTAAATCAGATTTGTTGTATTTATTTATTGACAATTCAATCTTTTCCATTTCTGCTATAATAGTCGCTATTAATTCAGTTTGAAAGAACTACCACCAACGCCAGTTATTAAAATGAGCGCACATGTTTACGATAATGAAATAAAAAAGTGTGTGGAAGTCAGCAACTTATTTGAAACTAGATTTTCGCAAGTGCATGTAAACAACACAATTGAGCGATCTACAAACTACAAAACAGGACAGAAAGGTCCATAAAGTATATAGACGTTTTAATGAAAATTGAAACAATATTTTGTTAAATGGAAGAATGCTAGCTAGCGATTAAAATAATTCGTTTTTTTATCGAAGGTAAATTTAGCTAGGGCCTAGAGAATCTACTACAGTACTTAGATTGCGATATAACACGCTGCTGCACTGGTCGGCTAGGTTAGGTAGTGGAAACTCACACTTTCTCTACAGTAGTTCACAATTTTTTTTAAACAAATACCACTTGGTACTAGAGGTTCGTAAAATACAGTAGATGTTTTATTAAACAAGCCTTTCCACCGTGTGACGTCGACGGCCTGAAACTGGCTGGCTGTTTATCTGGCTCTAACTTGGCATCGAACGCAATTAGGGCTGTCTCTTATACACATCTAGATGTGTATAAGAGACAGGTTATAATGATATACTGTAATGTACATTTATTTCCCAAAGCAGTGCTTGTTCTGCCATGCAACTTTGCCAGCGTCTGAATCAAAATACTGGGCAAACTTGTTGCGAACTTCAATAGCGTCCTTCGATCCATGAATCCTCTTTTTTCCAAAGAATTAAGACAACCCCTTACAGTGATCTAAGATGTCTTGTGGGTTTTCAATTTGCATCTGTCCAGGAACTTTTCCAACAGGGCTTGTGAATTATGAAGGACACATGTTGCTTTGATTACATGATCTGTATTCTGTGGTGCAAGGTTAATCACTCGAAAAAAAATTCTAAATCTCGCACATAGCTGCCCAAAAACATTTTCAGAAATTCTTTTACCC
>NW_022758203.1:305361-308992 GCF_011630105.1 Anneissia japonica
CTAATGGGGGGGGGGGGGGGGGCAAGGCAAAATTTTAGGGGTGAGGGCAAGCTAAATTTTTATGGGGAAATATGCTGACATGGCCTGAAGTGGGCGTGGTCGGTCGTCGCCCAAGCTTATTTAATCGATGTTACAGGTAGATAATCCACTAATATGTAGAAAATGCGTATCATTTTTTTTCTCCCCAACGAATTGTAGTTTTTTTTTCTTTTTAGGCTTTATGCTATACTGCATTTATTCATTATATATGAAATGGATCAAAGGTGCAAAACAGCAAATATATTTTTCGATTTTCTAATAAAGCCGGCGCCACTACTGGAACCAGTACACTTTCACCTTCGTACCACTATCGTATCAAATATCAGATTACTCATTTAAAAAAACAAACAGGCATATTTTGTATGCTATATTGCATTTATTCATTATATATAAAATGGATCAAAGGTAAAAAACAGCAAATATATTTTTCGATTTTCTAATAAAGCCGGAGATCAAATCGCTACAATACTGTAATATAATTTATTTTGAAGGACACCCGCTCTAAAACATAAAATGGGAATTACCCTTCATTATGACTTCATTGTGGTTAACATTAAGTAAACTATAGAGTACTGTGACTCCAGTGTCTACGTTGATTTTGTCTTTTATAGGATCTGTGATTGGTGATTTGAAGTACTAAAGCAATCAGAGGCTGGCGAGACTTTCTGTATGTAGTAATCTACTTGGAAATTTAGTTGAATCAGTCAGCCTACTGTGTTACTACGCTACAGGGACGAAACTTCACATCAAATTTCTAATAAGCCATTTCTAATTATACAATAATAATAATATTAATAATAATAATCTACAATGTACATACAAGAGTTAACTAAGTATAATATCAGCAATATAGAATAATTAAAGGCAACAGATAGCTTTGTCTTAAAATATTTCGAATTAACGATACATAAACCAAATACGCATGTACAAGCAATGGCGATCGAATTAATATCAGTGATGATTGAAGAAGGGTAAAATCAGAAACAAAGTACAACAACACTGAAAGATTAAAAACAATTTGCTTGAAATGAGCAGCATCTAAGTAACTAATAAGATAAACAAAGCTTTTGCTAAATGTATTAATCATATCATTTATTAGCATTAAATTTAATTTCATTAACATACAATACAGTACTTCATTTAAAGAAATGTAATAAGCCCAGTCTTAAAGACAAGACGACATATTCGTTTCCTAAATTTAATACCATTGTGTTCTACTAACATTTTTGTATACAGTATGAAAATAATATTTACATTTGTAAAATGATTGTCTTTCAAATTACAGTAGTTTTTACAAATTTCTAATTCATGCTTACTGAATACAAGATGATTGTACCTGAACTGGATATGACCAGTAATTGTATCTCCATATCTCTATGATATCTTCTATTGTATCGCTCCCAAAAACCGTACAATTGACTAACGAACCCAAGTATTTGTATGGCGTTACTGCTGAGCCAGTACAGGGAAGCAACTAGGTATTGGAAAAGTCTTCGCCACCATGTTGTTGGCTGGATAGATCCCTTGTTTTCTGTCTAAGGATACGAAAAAATACACACAAAAAAAAAATAATTTCTCAAGATTCTTGTCTTTTAAATATCGATGATACATATAATTCTAATGTGTTGTATTTAAAATAGGCCTATCAGACGGTTGCTGTTTTAAGTCGTAGGCCTACTTTCCTTCACCACCAATACCTGTTACCATTAATTTGGCCTATTTTTAAAATCCAGGTATTACAGGCGCTAGAGAAACATTCCATCTAACGATTTTACGTTATAATAACGTTACAGTTTGGAGTACTAACGTGGTGTTTTTTGTAACCAGTTTTCATAGGTATTAAATAACATTGCAATGTTGCTGCACGCGTCGTCGTATAAATGCTATTTCCTGACATACATTACCACAAATTTCGCAAAAAAAAAAACGTTTTACAGTGTATAATATTTTGTGTGTGTGTGTTTTCTGGGATGTCATTTTATTTCAATACTCTGTCGTTTTCATTAAATAGGCCTATATTGAAATCACAGTGATAACTATAGGCTAATACATAAAACAGTTTCAGTTCATAAAATTAAAATGCAGGCCGGAAAGCACGAAACAATGTTTGTTTGTTTTTTGTTTTTTTTTTGCGTTACTCTGTGCCATATTGGTCAGATGACAGATGGAAATACAATATACCTACTAGATGTGCAGTACCCTATTCAATACGTATGATGTGTGTTCCATGCATTACTTAAATTTATTAATATAATACCTTTTATTTTGTTCCTAACGTACCTGTTTCCCGGATTTTGGTTCGGCTTCCCCGTCCTTTGTCACCAGACAAAGTGTAATCTCATGGTTTCCCTGTTGAAGATGAAAAATTGAAGCAAACTGATCCAAAATTATATTTAATTTTCACATGGACATTATGTAGAAAGATGAGCGTCTAATGTTACGGTTCGTCATGTGTTACATTTTATTCCGTTGTTTCATTATCCACTTTCAGTGGAAGAATTAGGGGGTGGCAAAATTTCGATTGTATAATATAAAATAATATATGAGAAAAGAGCCTTAGAAACATTATCATAACATTGCATAATTATACCTGTGGTCCGTTGGATATAACAACAATCAATGGTTGCTGACCATTTTCCATTTGTAGAGAGTACTTAGACATAACCTGTCGAAGATGGAAAAAAGCAAATTTGATTGATCCGAATAAATTGTAGGCCTACATTCTAACATACATATTTTATTTGTAACCATCCTGATACGTTTGATATTTACATTATCTGAATCAATTACATCATTTTTAAGCTGGGATTCCATACCATGTACTGTACCACAGACCTAATACCATCTATTTTCCATTTGTTGCTTATAGTTTTTTTTTTAATCATGTGCTGGGGAAAACATGGCATGGAAACATTCCGAATCTCATTTCAAATAAGGCCTATTCCGTAGATTAACGTGATTCTAAAACGTGCACAATATTTGTTACAATAATTTACAATAATTTTGAAATATAACTAGGCCTATCTTCTTCCTAGTGCGAGAAAATTAAAATTAATAATTGATTTATTGATTGATTGAATTTATTCGACAGTGCTCAACGTAAACATACAAAATAAAAAAGGATTTGTGAACAAGAAGAGCAAAAGTTAATGAGCATCAGGAACGACCTTAGGCAAGAGTCAATGTTTTGTGTTTTGTGATTAATTTTAAATGGGTTGGAAGAGTCTTTAATTTCGGAGGAGAATGTAGAGAAATCCCAGGTCTCGAAAAAAACCGTGGGTGTCTCCCGAATTTTGATGACATTTTCTTTAGTCTTGAAGTTGAACATCACAATATGGTGCTTATTATTGTTTTTACCGCCACCAAATGCTGTAGCCGTTGTCCACATTATCAACATCCCCATAAGCATAATCACCATGATGATGATTATGATCATCGTTATTTACAGTTTTTGTGATTTTTATTTATTTATTTGTTCTTTATACTGGGTTTCCTCTTCAGTAACAAATTACTGTTCTCCCAGAGGGCCCAGTTCACGACAGCAGTGGCGGCGCCAGCGGGGTGTTAAGCCCCCACCGGACAGGTCAAGCCC
>NW_022758203.1:310848-312854 GCF_011630105.1 Anneissia japonica
CGGGGGCAAATCCTGGTGCCACCTCTGGACCCCACGCCCAGAGAACCCCCCCTTGAAATGACCTGGCTACGGGCCTGCGGTTATTTAGAGGTTGATATTCTTTAAAAAAAATCTCATTAACCCCCTACTCATCTCGAAAGATGTACTGGGTTTTTGAAGTGCACAGGAGCATTTGTGTACACTGGGTCTACGGTTTTAGTCCTTATCCGAGAAGACTTGTTCCACCACCAGAACCATAGGAGCGAGCAGGCCGCGAACCTATGCCGATATTGTTGGCTATGATCACGGTGCCCCTGCCTTAACCGCTCGGCCTGGCTCGCTGTGATGACAGTGATACTGTATTTTAAAGGCGTGGTCCTGCTTCTCCATCTGTTACATGATGATGGATGTCTTTCCAATTTACCTCTTTAATGTTGATACCTTCTGTTGCATGATGATGGATGTCTTTCCAATTTACCTCTTTATTGTTGATACCTTCATCCTTCATTACTCCTTCTATTGTTTGCTTAGTGTTTTCCAGCTCACATTCATCTTCATCAAATGCTTTACTCTAAATAAGGGGAAATTAAACAGAATCATAAAACAATTATTAATGTTATTACTAGAAGAGCCAACATGACTTTTTCATTCAATCTCACACTTTTAAATAAACTTATCGTTTTTGTTATATTTATGGTAGCCTATATTTCGATAGAAACTAGAAATTTACCTACAGTGGAAATGAATTATATTTAAAAAAAACTATACGAAAAACAATTTAAAACTATTAAACATTTTATAATAGGCCGAAAGCAAAACCTCACCTCGATACTGTCTCCAGTTTGGAGCTTTGACTTCTCTTCAGTGGAGTTGTTATTATTTATGGAAGCTACATCCTCGCCTGCCTTTTGCATTGTTGCATGCTCATCATCTTTAGCAGAGTTAAATTCAGGGACTTTTTTAAAACCAATGATGATTTGAACCATCAGCAAACCACAGAATATGAATACCACCAACTTCATAACGCTGAAGAAAATTAAAATGAACATAATGAACCTTATAACAGGATTTTTTCTCGTGACCAAAAAAAAAAAAACTCCACCCAATAGTTGTATTCTCGAGTGATTTTGCAAACCCTAAACGTGTGACTCAAATGACAGGTTCCACTGTATGTCATATATTACACAGATGATAAATGTTTTATAAAATTTTTGAAACATATATAAAATAATATTGATTTGTAGCAATTCTAACATTACAATTATCTATTTACAGTATTTTATCATACTCAATTATTCAATTCAATTCATTAATTTAATTTTATTGGAATATTTATTTCAATTGAATACAACAAATTTTTGAATAAAACATCACAATCTTCAAATTATAAAAAAACAAACAAAGGCATTAAAGAATTACATTAACAGTAGGCCTACTTGAAAATACTAATAATTTAGCTTGAAAAAGACTTAAGACAATTATTTTACGATACATTCATAAAAATGATAATACAGGTAATATCAACTTCATTAGTATAAATTTAACGTTAGACGCTATATATTTAATATATTTACAGTATTTAATTATACATTCATAATGATATTAACTTTTTTTATATAGTATTCAATATATAGTAACAATTCATATATAATTCATTATTTACAGTACTAGTGTCTTACATTACGATACCAAGCTTCTAAAATACAGATTATTTGGGGGCTGTTTTATGTTTAATAGGCTACATTGGCCAGTCACTGTGAAGACACATGTTGTATTTTGAATTGCTTGTTTTTGAAAGCTATTTCCATTGCTTGTAGTAGGTGCTAACCTTTTACTATTTTTGTGTCGTACGGTATTATTTGATTTGATTATATTTTTATGAACACCAACAATGAGAAATAACATTTCAACAGTGGTTGGAAACAGTGATCGCCAATAAAGTTACATTGACGAAGAAGCAGCAGCAACAAAATCGTATTTTGATCATGATAGCGAGGATGTAACCGGAGTATTATATGTATATATAT
>NW_022758203.1:313077-321784 GCF_011630105.1 Anneissia japonica
GATTATTGTTAGAGAGCTTCGGCTTGTACTGGAGGAGGTCATTGCGAGGTTTAGAGTGGGCTTTCTGTATCTGATACTTGATTAATTTGAGGGGGTAGCCAGCAGTGAGAAATTTACAGGTAATAGCTTGAATATGGTGAGCATAGTCAAGGGGGTCCGAGCAGATACGTTTTATTCTAAGGCATTGACTATAAACAATAGAGGACTTCAGCGATTTAGGATGAGCGCTGGAGTAGTGAAGGTAGGAGTGACAGTCAGTGGGTTTAACATAAAGTGAAGAACTGATAGTGCAGTTAGAACATTTAACGAGGACGTCAAGAAAGGGTATTTGGCAGTCAGATAGTTCAACAGTGAACTTAATGGTATTGTGAAAGCTGTTAGCATGAGTGATAAAATCAGTGAAGGCGTGGCCATGAGTCCATATGAAGAAAATATCATCAATGTAACGTGAGTAGTGAAGGGGCTTAAGAGGGAAGGATGATATGAGTTTGTGCTCGATGTTGGCCATGAAAATATTGGCGTATGAAGGGCCATCTTAGTACCCATGGCCGTACCCTGAATCTGTAAATAGTGCTTACCATTGAATGTGAAATTGTTATGGGTTAGGATGAACTTGATGATGGATGATAAATCAGAGACGGCATCAGTGGAAAATGAATGAGTGAGAAGAAAATCGGAGCAAGCTTGGATGCCTTCGTTGTGAGGGATGTTAGTATAGAGTGATGACACATCCATAGTAACAAGTATAGCATCTTGGGGGAGAGTGGAAATAGATTCGAATTATCTGAGGAAGTGGGTGGTATCTTGAATATAGCTGGGGATATTGGAGAGTAGGGGGTTGAGAATAGAATCAATATATCCAGACAAAAATTCAGTGAGTGTACCACGGCAAGAGACAATAGGTCTACCAGGAGGGGTTATAGATAACGACTTGGCAATATCGAAGATGAGGGGGGATTTTAAGATAGTGGGAGAGAAGCGAGTGGGATGAGAGCCTGACATCAAGGCCTTGCTAACAAGAGACCCTAATTTATGTAGCTTGGGGATAGTGTAAAAAAGGCCGGGTTTAGGTTCCTGTGGGATGAAATCATAAAAATTAACATCAACATGATCGAGCTTAGACATTAAATCAAGTAAATCATTATGATAATCATTAGTAGGATCGGTAGGCAAAATATTGTAAAAATATATATATATATATATCACCCGTTTCGTTGATTTTATCAATGTCTCTATTAATATTATATATATATATATGACATGTTTGTATTACTTACAACAAACAATTAATTGCTATACATATATATATATATAAATTTAAAAATAAAGAAATATATATACATATACATACATATATATATAGGTCTACATAAATGATCAAAGAAAGGTAAATACAGTGTTCGAATAAAGGACATAATAATACATCGTGTTGCATAGCTTGCAACGAATGTAGTCCTGTATATATATATATATATATATATATATGCTTAAATTGGGTTATTTTACGAGACATGCTAAAATAAAGTAAGTAAACTAAAGAAATAAAACTTAAGATAGGTCGTTTTACTTACAAGAAGTGCCTCAATGTGTAGTGATGGTTGAAAGAATTAAATAAATCTTAGGTTGGCCTGTAGATAACAATTGGTCGTTTTACTTACAAGAAGTGCCTGAATGTGTAGGGATGGTTGACAGATTGAATGAAATCATTGATTACGATTGTGGAAGTTATGATTGACTGGCGGATGTTGGATGGATGGAATATAGAGGGCGACAGAGAAGACTTGAAATCGAGGCTGGATATTTGAAAGAGTAGGGCTTTTAGAAGACTTGAAATAGCGAGGATGTAACTGGAGTATTATATGTATTATGATTTTTATTATGCTAAAGAGAAGGCCAACATACTAGGTATATGCTAGCACGGAACTATACTGTCGACAGAGTGGGGACGATGGATAGGTAGTGTAAGCCGTTAGTTAGGCCTAGATACGTTGGGGGTCAAATATATATATATATATATATATATATATATATCACCCGTTTCATTGATTATATATGTATCACCCGTTTCGTTGATTTTATCAATGTCTCTATTAATATTATATATATATATATATATGACATGTTTGTATCACTTACAACAAACAATTAATTGCTATACATATATATATATCACAAACAATCAATTGTTAAATATATATACGCAGTATATTAATTGCTTAATATATATATATATATATAGGCCTATATACATTTTAATTATATATATATAGGCCTATATACATTTTAATTATATATATATATAGGCCTATATACATTTTAACAGGGGACATGAAATAATTTCCTAAATAAATATATATATGTATATACATACATATCCTGCGACTCTTGTATATGAACATGGACAAATACAGTAATAAAAATCTGTCACACTCACAACGCTCAAAACGATCAGTTATTCTTCTATTTAACAGTGATATGGAAGTTCTACGTTATTTAAACACAAAGTCACAAACTAAAGAAATAAAATTTAAGATAGGTCGTTTTACTTACAAGAAGTGCCTCAATGTGTAGTGATGGTTGAAAGAATTGAATTAAATCTTAGGTTGGCCTCTAGATAACAATGGTCGTTTTACTTACAAGAAGTGCCTGAATGTGTAGGGATGGTTGACAGATTGAATGAAATCATTGATTACGATTGTGGAAGTTATGATTGACTGGCGGATGTTGGATGGATGGAATATAGAGGGCGACAGAGAAGACTTGAAATCGAGGCTGGATATTTGAAAGAGTAGGGCTTTTAGAAGACCATATCCTGCAACTCTTGTATATGAACATGGACAAATACAGTAATAAAAATCTGTCACACTCACAACGCTCAATTATTCTATTTAACAGTGATATGGAAGTTCTACGTTATTTAAAGACAAAGTCACAAACTAAAGAAATAAAATTTAAGATAGGTCGTTTTACTTACAAGGAGTGCCTCAATGTGTAATGATGGTTGAAAGAATTGAATTAAATGTTTGTTTGGCCGTGTAGATAAAAGTTGTAAAGCGACGTTGGATGTAATATAGAGGGCTTTTAGAAGACTTGAAATCGAGGCTGGACGCAGGGTTCCCGGAACGCCGCCGTCAGCGGCGAGTGCGAAGCACAACTCAGGGTCAAAAACAAAAGTGGAACGTGAAATTTGGATATGGTTTTGTAGTCAGATTTGCGAGAAAAACTTCAGCTACCCGTATTTCTCGACTGCGCCATCAGTGGGAGCTTTAATTTGTATGGCAAGGAGATTGAGCAACCCTTCATTCATATTAAGGGAATTTACGCCCAGAAACTTTGGTTATTAATATTTTGGTTATAATAGAAAATATTCATTTTTTTGGTGACGTCACACTCACGCTAGTTCGCATGCATACGTCATAAGCTAGATACGTCACCTTTTCCTGGAAAGGCAAACTTTCCCGGCGTGCTTTTTTCATGGATAAACAAACACCACTGCTTTGCACATGGATGCCTTGCCCAAGCCAGGGCTACAAGAGCCGCATTGTTAGCATTGTATAATACTTAAATAAGGTACCTCTGCAAATGAATTATTCTTAGTTATTTTTTTTTTCTTTTCTTATTTTAATCTATTTCTTCCGAAAGTGTACTTTCTATCACATATAATTCCACTGTCTTAGTTAGGCCATAGAGAAACTCTATGCCTATTGGTTAGGCCTAGGTATAGTCTTATGCCTCGTCGTCCCCCGCTACACAGTACATAAGCAGCCCCTCCCCCATACAGTACAGACGTTTGCTACAGTAGGTAACAACGTGATTGCACCTTCCTTCCCAGGTGTTCATGTAACATTGACATAATTGTTAGCTAACAAGTTATGTGTATTTCTTTGTGAAAATGAGTACCGCGGCGTACTCATTTTCACAATTCATTTGCATCCCCTCTTGGAAAGAGGGATTCGAAATAATTGTCTCCATATCTTCACTAATTAAATTAATCACCGTAATTTAGCTTACACTTACAATTAGGGAGCACTTAAAATGTGAAATAATGATTTCACTACTCCGACAAACTCCAAACTTTATTCATTCATTAGACCTATATAATAGTTTCATATTGCTGTACTATATACTCAACATCACTGGCGCATGGTAACAACCAACTGACTGCAGACCATTTCCGGTCACACATTACTCTCCATAACACAGCACCCCCTAGTTCCGTCACCTCTGGATATTTGAAAGAGTAGGGCTTTTACAGGTAAATAATGAGAAAGTCTTGCTTGTACGACAAATTAGAGGGAGTCCTAGTTGGAGACTGCTCTGATTAGGCAAGCATTTTTGGTGGACGTGAGAGTGTGTCTTGAATTTTCTACACCAGGAAATGTGGACCTTTTGTAATTTGGGGGAGCCGTACGCACCCGTACCCCTCCCCATCCCCTTGTAATTTGGGGGAGCCGTAGGCCTATGCATCCATCCCAGGCCTGTTGCCAAGTACATATTTTATTGGAATCAAATAAGGAATATCAAGAAATTCTTAAGCAGGGGCGGATTTAGAGGGGGGCTTAACAGGCTTTAGCCCCCACTAAAATTTCATAGCCATTTCTTTTTAACTGCTTTTTGAAGTTCCAAAGTAAAATATTGTTTAATATTTTCTTCACACACATCATATTTATGGGCTAAACATTTTACAGTAGTTGTTTTTCAGTGATAAAATAAAAATGAAATACGTTTTTTAACCGATCAACGGACAAAAAACGTAGCTAAGAAAGCTGCTTTTGCCTATCCCCTTTTTGTGGGGGGGGGGGGGGGGGGGGGAGACATGGTATCGATTGTCCCCCTCGCCCACTTTTCACCAATCTTCTATAATTAAAACCCCACTTTTACAAGCGAATTTTCCCGACCAAAACCGAATAAAAACTCAATTGTTTAAACATTTTGTAACAATCTCAGAAACCCACTAGATCGATTGTATGGGTGCAACGACTATCAGAGGCTAAATTTATTGTGAAAACAATGTACTGAACGTTGTTGAAATTGGAAGCATGTATCCTTATTAGGCCAATATTTTTACAAACTCAAAAGTGCACAATTTCTAATATAAATAATTTATTCTTTTTGTATATTATTATGACCCGTACGTATTGTTTAACATTATCTACATACATAGGATTACTGTTTTTTCTAATTTCACGGATATGATATCTACCTATTTCGATTAAGTGATAAACCTACCAAAAGTTTACAAACTCCAGTGTTACGTTGACGCAGTCTCGCAATGACGCCATAATAATCACTAGCAGATTCAAGTGGGGCCGAGCCGGCCCTAATTTTTTCAAAATTATCTTTTTTAAATGGAAAAAAAAAAACAAAGGAAAATTAGAATTAGAATTTAGGTCTGAGAGTGCCATTTCAGGCAATCTAGAGGTGTCATAATCATAAATTTTCTTACCTCAGCCCCAACCATGGTGGAGCTGAAATGGTAGTCCAACTACACTCTACATCTGTAAAAGTCCCTCTCTGGGCCCAGCTCTATTTCAAATTACTGGAAAGGTTATCCATTAGAATCGGGAGCTTGATCATCAGATGTGCCACAGCTTCAAAAAATGAGTGAAAAAAATTATTGAATACCGCTATATCTGCTTTATTAGTAAATCAAATTAACACTATGATTCAACTAAATTCCCTTCCCCTCATCTGGCCCTCTTGAGGAGTATATTCCGTGTGCTGGGTTTGACTGTGTCAATAGGTCAGAGGATGCTGGTCGTTATAATTGTATGCCAATTTGAATAAACTGGCCCGGACGTTGATTAGCATTAGCAAACCATTAAGGCAAATTTTTCAATCGGTTTTGTATAGTTTACTGGTAATTATGATGATCTTTACAGCAATAACAAGGGACGGCCGCAATAGCAATCTCCTTGTAAAACACCACTGTGTCAATCGATTGTTATCCAAAAAGTTAGGTCACGTGACGCCCATCACTGATTCCCTCTATTGCCATACTTGAGAGGAGATGGCTCAACCAATGAAGAACCTTTGTATGAGTGTTGTAGCTTTCAGCTATACATTTGTTTATATTTATTAGCAGATAATTATATAGTTTTTATAATATTTGTTAAATTTATGCCAGAAAATTTATAGATTTTTGTATTACTGTACTCTAATTCAATGAATTTTTGCAATTTCATTTTAGCTGGGACTTTATCAAGTTGTCACTTGTGTGTGTTATACTGCAGTGTTTATATTTTTAACACTTTTTACTAACATCATAATAAAATAGTGTGTTAGGATTCTTATAATTTTATTTAACAAATGATTATTAATAACTAATATACTTGAAATGGTGAACAACATTTATGGACATTATTTTAATCACATTTTTACCTAAAGCTAAGTGCTCTTTATTTTATGCATGATGTAATCATATGTAGGCCTATTAAAAATAAAATATTCTTTAATTAGTACTGTCTCCTGTGATTGGTTTGTTTCGATATAACACAAACTTGTTGCTATAGTGATGTAAATAAAGATGACCATTCAGATGCTATGTGTTCATGAAGTAGAAAATCTTGAGGAATATCTTGGAATAGATGGAGTCTGTGGCTGCGAAAGAGAATGAAGAGAAACTAGTTACTGACGTCTGCCATCATCATCGCACAGCTATGCCCATATAGTCATCATGACCATATTTAGGCATGTGACATCACATTTGACAAAATATTTCCCAATAGTAAATGACTTGAACTAGTAGTAATGAGTTTAAGGAAAGGCAGCTGAATTAAAGCCTTGACCATTTTATTTGACAAACATAAGACATGCCTAAATATGGTCATCATCATAATAATAACAATAATAATAATAATAATAATTCTTTATTGGTCCTCATTCAAATTGGAAGTCGGAAATTCCAGCAAGGCCCCTGGGACCCCCTGGCAGCAGCTGCAATGCAGCGCCACCCAAACTCAACATAACAGACACAAACGGATACACACATTGTCCTTAACCGGCCTAACTCTCAATTATGAGGGTTATTCAAGAAGCCAAGTGTTCAGACTGCAATTAAAAACATTGTCCTTAACTGGTCTAACTCTCAATTATGAGGGTTATTCGATGAGTCAAGTGTTCTTACTACCAATTGAATTAAAACCCAACGCTGGCCGGGTTTGAACCGGGGTCTTAAGCACAAGAAGCAGGAACAATACCTCTCAGCCCACCATATGGTCATGATGACATCACATCATGACCATATATAGGAACATCATGACCATATATAGGCACATCATGACTGTATATAGGAACATCATGACCATATAATTATAGGCACATCTTCACCATATATGGGCATAAAAAGTTTTTTGTCAAAGAATATTTGATAATCTGATCAAGCTTCACACACAATATAACATCAAAATAAATAATTTGCGATAAAATTTATCAGAAGTTTAGAATATGTGACTCACAAATCAGGTGTGTCGTACATTCCCGGTGGAGCTGGATACAGAGCCTCGTAGGTCCTACCACTCCCGACACCATGGATAGCAAAAGCATTGAATTTATGAGGGCCTAGAGGTATGTAGGATAATGGAATAAAGGCCTGGCCTGTCCATGTGTTGTTGCTGTGTATCTCAGACGAAAAAGTCAGGGGTAGCTTGTCCTGTAGTGGTTGTAACGTCTTTTAACGTTGATAGAACAAATTAAATAAACAGATTGACACGGACTATAACTTCAACATCTTTATTCAACGTGCGGTCCTTGACAACGACAAGCGCCCTCTACATGACGTTCTTTAACATATCGTTACATCCCTCTTCAAATTTTTTTTTTTTTTTTTTTTTTTTTATTATTATTATTATTATTTTTTTTTTTTTTAATTATAATCACAGATACCATTGTTTGAGATTTAAGAATCAATGTTTACTTTTATTTATTTATTCATTCATTCATTCATTCATTTATTCATTTATTCATTCATTCATTCATTCATTCATTCATTCATTCATTCATTCATTTATTTATTTATTTGAACTCAACAACATGAACATATGAACAATAAATCTTATAATTCTGTGGTCATTCCTATTAGTAATGACGTGTTGGACAAAACATTGTCCCAGATTAAACATTTAACTTTAACAATAAACACAAAAAAAATCATTAAATGTCCATAAACATTCCATAACAACTGGCCTGGCAATCGATCACTCACTGGCCATCTGGTAGTCTTTAAAACGTGACGGAATATTAACTTTTCGGCCCCTCCTGGTAGTCTTCACATTGGGTTGTGCTGGATTTTTAGTGTCATCAGATGTCTGTACCTGCACTTCCTTTCCCATATCATGAATGTTACCATCAACTGATGGTTCAGTTGTCACTGGCATAAAATCCTCCTCTTGACCCACATACATCCTTTCTCCAGACTCTCTCAAATCTCGTCTGTTCCTCCTGTATTTCCTTCCATCTTCTGTTCTGATTCGATAAGATCTTATATTCACTTTATCTTCTACAGTTGCTTTTGACCACGTGGTCGCATCTCCTGTAGGTCTTAGTCTTACATTATCTCCTTTCTTCAATTCACCCAACTCATTTTTTCTTGCTTTTTGATTGTAGTAGAAAGTTTCTTTCTCTTTCCGTGCAAGAAGTCTGTCTCTTGCACCATCCACCGTCTTGGGCTTTAGCTTATCTGCTACCACTGGAATCATTGTTCTAGTCC
>NW_022758203.1:323278-332865 GCF_011630105.1 Anneissia japonica
CGCTGGAACTCTTCAGGTGCAGGACTTATACCGAAAGGCATTCTTTTCCATCTATAACGTCCCCAAGGGGTACCAAATGTAGTCAGGTAACTGCTCTCCTGATCTAACTCTACATGCCAGAACCCATAACACTACAAAAGTCCATTGACATCTGCAGAGCGTGTGAGAAAACTGATGTTCAAATAAAGGACATTTCACATGAGGAGGTACAGTTTGTAAAGAAACAAAGCAAACAAGCGCCCTCTACATGACGTTCTTTAACATATCGTTACAGTGGTGAAGAAACGTTAAATTCTACTGTGAAATACAGGTGATAAGTTTAAGGTGATACTGAGGAGAATATCCATATTATTTGAGAAGGGTATTGTTTGGTTACCTTGATTAGCTTTAACATTGATCTAAAATCATTTTCCAGAATGGTTAACAACTTATGCTACATTTACACTAGACACAATAACATGATAACACGTTAAAAATGCGCTCAGTAGGGAGTGTTTTATTTGTGTGACGACGCGATGCTAGAACAGAATCACTCGCGTGACTGTCCTACCAGGCATCTTACGTTCTCTGCATAGATTTGTCCAAATTGCGTCTTAGAATCCATGCTACAAGAGCTGAACATTCTCGCATGCGACGATGACTTTTAGTTACGTCATTACTTTGTACATCCCACCGTCATCGTGCAATGGAAAGCTCCCTGTTGATGAATATAAATGACGTACACACACACACACACACACACACACACACACACACACACACACGATGATATGTCGTCGTGTCCAGTGAAAATATAGCTTTATTTATCAATGAACTGTACCTTCCATAAGCTGCGACACCCATTCAACATCAGAACCAAATGACATCCATGCCTACAACAATAAGACAAATGCTTGTATCTTTTACAACTGTAAATAAAATTAAATACAGTAGAACCCCTCCTTTGGGACACTCCTATTTAGGGGACTGGGATACTTTCTGAGTGTGCCAAATGGTCAAATCAATACATATTTAACCCTATTAAAAGGGACTCTTTTTTTTCTAAAAAAAAAAAAAAAAAGCAGTCTAAACATAAGACAAATTCATACAACTTTATATTTTGACACCTTTTGAGCAAATTACCAAATCAAAATTCTCTCTCTCGTATAAAATAATTTTAACCGTTAATCATGGGATTTCGTATTTGTTTTTCATATACTTTCATATAGGATTATCATTCTAATCCATAACATTCACTCTTTTCTAAGTCGTTAATCTATTCATGCTACATGCATCCAATTGAAAGCTCAAAATATTTGGTCATTAACATATTGCATAATAAAATAATATTGGGAACATATACAACTAAGTTTTAATTAAATTTATGCTGATTTCATATATTAAGTTAATTGTAATGTATTAGCATTACAAATTATTACTATGAATTAATTCTAATTCTATTGATATCAATACAAAATTAGATTATAAAGAATGTATGTCATCATTATATGAAACATCATGCCAAAAACCCCTATTAAGGGGATAATTTCACGACAATCGGGCTACTATTCATGGGCCACCCCTATTAAGGAGACAGTTTTTTTGGTCCCAAAGTTGTCCCCCGTAATAGGGATTAGGGGTTCTACTGTATTGAAGTTACTTGCTAGTAGTGCCATTACTACTACCACTACTACTACTACCACCACTACCACCACCACTACCACTACTACTACTACTTCTACTACTATGTCATGGTGAGAAATTTAATACTGTATACTCGTATTATGGTCCACATAAGCAGTATGCTGGATTATGTTTTTTTAAATTGTAAACATTGTATCACAGGCATTATACATCCAATCAGTGGCTTGTCAGGGGGTGGGGTAAGAACCCACACCTTCCCATAAATAGTTTACATCTTCCCAACTGAAAAATTGCTGAGCATATCACCTCATTCCCCCTATTAAATCTTCCTCACTTATAGATCTCTGTGTGTGTGAAATTTAACTACCAAAAATACCACCTTTGTTTAAAAAAAAAAACCACCTTTGTTTTAAAAAAATAACCAGTTTGAACTAGTTTAATACCAGATTTATAATAAAGTAAACAACTACAGTTCATTACTTACAAAATTCACAAAACAAGTCAAAAAAAAAGTTTGATACTATTTCTCACCACCCCCATGTCAAAATAAATACAACTATCCCTAACTGAAACCTCTTTTGTACAATAACTTACGGGCTTAGTTCAACCTCCAAATATTGATCCTTTTCACCCAGAATAAATGCTTCAACAACTGAAAATAAAAAAAATGTGTTCAGGAAGTTTGTTAAATAATAATTATACTAATATAAATAAACATAAATCTTTAGTAAGATTCGTCGAATCAGAAATTGCATTTGATTTCATGGAGGAGATAAGAGAATTGGGAGATGATAGCATTTAGGAAGAGTAAAATGAAAGGGAAAGAGTGAGTATGGAATGAATATTATTTTGTAACAACAAAGCTTTCATTTCCATTGATTCCTGATGATATAATTAATGTCGAAATATTGAATCCCGACACTATGGCGTGCATTTCGATACTTTGGTATATGTTATACTATCTAAAGTTTTTCTTGAAAGAAATTTAATAACATATATTTTTGGTGCAATTGTATGCATGACAATCTAGATAGTTTATCCAGTGGCGTAACACTAGGGCCAAACTTGGGTCCTTTTTAGGTCCCGGAAGCCAATCCCATTTTGGAATTTTAGATGTGCTCGTTTTAAAATCATATTTGTCATTGTTTTCTAAATGTTGTAACGACCAAATAATGATATGATATCAGTGGTAGATTCAGGAATTTTAAAAAGTGGGCCCACAGTTGTGCCCCACTAGATCATGATATATAAACACCAAAAAAAAAAAAGAAAAAAAGAATTTGAATTACAGTAAATTATATAACACACTACTACACTCTTCTGTTTGATATTCCACTGTGAAAGAGCCCCTCATTACCGACTACTAACATGCATAGACCCCACCACTTTCTTGGCCCTGTGACTCATTGTTACGCCAGTGGTCCCTCTTGGAAATTCAATCAACACCTTCATAATCAGATATGCAAATTAGATACCTTCATAATCCCACAGCTGTTCCTGGGCCCCTCCCACCTTGAAACCAGGGGGTGCAGGATCATTGAAGAATGGTGCTTTCACTGTCAACTGCAAACTGTCTGGACTTTCGGCACCAACTGATAGACGTATTTGCACTGCATCATGGGAAACCGGTGTACCATCCCAGCAGTGCTTGATTTTAAATGATATGTCATTCATTATTCCTAATGGGAAAGAAGATTAAAAATGTTATAGATATGGAAAAGGAGAGTGGGGAATGTGTAGGAGGGAGCCCTGGTAGAATTTTTGTTTCCCCCCCCCCCCCACCCCCTGCCAAAATCAGATTATGTAAATAATTAAAACTAAAACAAAAATTAATTTTTATATATCAAAAACAACAATTTGGGGAAAATATTGGGGAAACTGGTCAAGAATCAACACCTAATGACATAATGGTATCATCCAAAGATTTGTAAGATATTTCATCTGAGTGTCCCTCTGGTATTCAAAAGGTTGGTAGCCAAAAAGGGTGGGGAAGTTCAGCTCCACCCGTGGCGGGACTGAGATGGGGTGGCCCTTCTCTAGTACAATTTATTTATAAGTTGATGGGAACAGTGGCGTATCCAGGGGATGCGTGGGATGGGGGTGCACATGTTCCCAAAAATTTCTTGCGGGCCCCCTCCTCACCCAAAAAAAAAAAAATCATGGTCAAGTATAGTTAAAAAT
Organism: Anneissia japonica; assembly: GCF_011630105.1. Classification (NCBI taxonomy): domain Eukaryota; kingdom Metazoa; phylum Echinodermata; class Crinoidea; order Comatulida; family Comatulidae; genus Anneissia; species Anneissia japonica. Next base: position 327,083 of record NW_022758203.1, read on the forward strand.
CACCCTATAGGCTATTTTGCGAATTAGCGCCCCTCAACTGATAATCAAGCCCCCGCCCCCACTTGACCACACACTCCCACGCCCACACACTTCCACCCCCCTCCATTTGAAGACTTCTAGATACGCCACTGGGCCTGGATGGGAAACAGAGCTATCTATTCTTGTTATTTACCTTTGTATCCTTATACTAGGCCTAAATGATTGGTGGTGTCGATGATGAGAGCCGCCTAAGAAGGGGGGTGGGGGGCCTAGATCCCAGGCTTTTTTTTTAATTTTTTATGAAACACAAAAATACGCAACACTTATCACTGCTTGTATGTGTACTGGTGTGTAGGCTAGGCTTACTAGAGGCATAATGGTTACCTTACAGTGAAAATCAGCGGCCATATCATGATCGTAAGCTAATAAACCATCTTTACAGCGTCAGCAGATAGACCATGGATAGACCAAACAGACAGTTAAAACTGCAAGAGGTCCGACTGCCGGGGATTCGTTGGAACGCAATCCTCTTTAAGTACACTGTACTGTACTTCCAAGAAGGAGGGGCGTGGTCTTTGATCGTACGGAATGAGTTTCTAAATTATGTGTAGGGCGCCCCCTATTTCGTTCAGTACTTTGAACGTTCTTTCGTGCATACAATCGGACCTCTTGCAGTTTTACTCTTTGAATAGACTAAGTCCTTTCCACTATTAGGCCCTATGTGAGGGCGGGAAAATAATAATTAAAAAATAATATCATATTACGTCCGCATAATCAGTATACTGCTTATCGGACATAATATGAGTAGGTCTACTGTATATTTTTTCCGCCCTTACATAGTATGCTTATACTGGACTCTTGGTTGGAAAGCTGGGGTGGGGGAGGAGGGGGAGGAGGTTTCGCGCACACATGTGAAGCTGTCACAGTGCTGTAAACAAACACGACTTTTTTATTTGTTCTAAAAAAGAAAGCCCAAGTAAGAAGAATTTGTATTATAGTGAGAGAGAGAAATATCGGCGATGTAAGTCCTTACTACCGACGTTTTACAATAAATTGCTAACTCGCCTAGACTATAGGCCCTACATTTTATCTGCCCCGAAATTCCAATCGTCTCGTTGTCGGTTTTTTTTTTTTTTTTTTTTTTTTTGTTTGTTTGTTTGTTTTGCGTAATTTGTAACCTTTGATATGATACTACTGTACTTTTGATGTAATGAGTTTTTTATTTGTTATAAAATTTTTGTGAAAGTAACCAGTGTCTATTAGTATAGGCCTGTTTTCTGTGATAATTCAGTGTTTTAGGTCTACATCCTTTGTATGGGTCTTGTAATTTTTATTTTAATAGTTAAAAAATGTAACAACTTAGTTTCACAATTCAGTTTCTCAACTGCAATGGACAACCTTATGTATATATTTTATATTGATGTGAATTAAGATACTACTGATATATAAACCTTATATATCTGAACCAGTAAATTTATCCCAGGCTCCATCCGGTGTTCCTTTTTATTTATTTTTTAAATTTATTATTATTATTATTTCCAGCGATTGTGTAGGCATACATCATTTTATCCTACTGTCCAGCGCTTTGATGAATAATGATTGTTATTAATATTATTGGGGGAAATTATATACTTCAGCAAGTTTATGTGTCGTTTCCTGATGGAACTTTTTTAAAGACTTTTTTCTTTTTTAATAAATCCCGATATCGGGTATTTTACTAGGCCTATAGTACCAGTATACGCAAATCACTCCAATCTTGGAGTTACAGAGCAACAACAACGTACCGTACGCAATTTTTTTTTCCGTACGAAACATTTGCATAAACCGAAAGGTCCACTGATTAATCTCAGATAAGAAAGTATAATACATACTCCAAGTATTGAAATACACGCCATCGTGTTGGGATTCAATATTTCGACATTAATTATGTCATCATCAGGAATGATGCATGTTTAAAACATTTGCATGTTTTAACACCTCTGAACCTCTATATTTATTGTCTACCGCCCTCTATAAAACTAATATACTGCATCACTGCATCTTGCATGCCACTGCATGCAAACAGCAGGTACGCCGCCGTACGTCGTGTGTTTGTGTCTGGAGAATTGGAATTGTTTGGAAGACAACAGGTTGGTGTTTTCTTCTGATGTATTGTTGTAAATGGTGAAATTTCGACGAAGGATTTAATACATTTTTAGGAATGGTTTTCACCTTCATTTGCTAGGTTAGTATGAAAGAGTTACTATTTAGCTGTTTTAATAGCATATCATTATGAAGCTGAAGTAATTTTGTATTGATGAAATAAATGGTATCAATTATCAAAAGGTTTGGTGAATGTACTGTAAGTAAGTGCCCAGCGCTTTACTGGAGTGTGTTGTTCTCTCAGCCTGGGTAATATGCATTGTCGGAGGGGTTGAATAGCTTTAATATGGATGCTCAAATTCTAAAACTAGGCTAGTTAAACAATTCTAGTGTAGGCTGCAGTTTGCTGGCGAATGGAACACCAAATCAAGATTCTAATATTAATTAGTAGATTGTTTTATATGCAAACAACAGGTTGTTTTATATGGTAACATCATGCAACCAACAGGTTTTTTTTTATATAATATAACATCATGCAACCAACAGGTTTTTGATGAAATTTTTATGCCATTTTCCAGATCTCCCTTCTGTTTTTAGGAACATCAATTACGAATTTCGAAAACAAATTTGAAAAATCCAGCAAAGATGAAACATGCCAAACGAAAACTTTAACAATTGTAATTTGTTTTTTTGGCAAGGTACCAAATAGAGTACAAATTTGTCCTCAAAGCTTGCAAGTTGCCCCTTTTCTTCTACCTTCGTATTGACCTACTTATTTACCCTCTCATAGCTTGTTTCTCCATAGTGTACCTCCCACTTTATCACTGAATTTTTGTGCTTTTGACTTTCATTCACAAATCAACCTATTTGTTTTATCTTGTATTTCACAAGTTACAATGACAGGCATGTAAAATATGTACAAATTTATGACCCATTTAATGCAATAATTTATGTTGATATTTCATGCATAAAATTAAGATAATAATAGAGACACTTCACACTATCTGTATGTAAACCTAGATAGTGGTATCTGTTTAACTCCATTATCTGTACATATTGAATCATAATGAGTTGATTGTTTTGTTCTTAATCAGTATGCGATAAGCACAACCTGTGTTTTTGCAAGGATAAGATATGTAGTCTAATAGAGGCCGTAGCCATAATTGCTATTGGGGAGGGATGGGGGTTGTGTTCAACAATTGACCAGATGGGATATGGTAGTCACCTTGAACCCCTTACGTGAGTCAAGGTGAAGAGCTGTTAAGATCACAGCTTTGGTATTGTAGGGGCCGGCTCTGATAGGTTACTATGATTAAATTGTAAAGATTTTAAAAATTTTCCTTTTATAATGCCTATAGGTTACAATTATAACTGTACCCAAGGTGGTGAAAGTGCTTGAAAATGACAATCTTTGTACGTTGCAAGGTGTGCCTGTGACTGTTACGCCCGAGTCCATCTGATTACATTAGCTCATCAGACTAGTGAGCGAACTCATGTACCACCTATAAGCCTAGCATTGTTATGTTAATTTCTGCATATCTTCTGTATTCTCTTCCATTGTTGTTGGGCTCAGATTTACTTTGTGATGCCATGATGAAAGGGCTTTTGAGGGTTAATCACCACCTTATAAAGGGAAATTTTCACTTGTAATTCACCGAGTTAGAATTTAACTGTCATTTAGTGGTGGTGCTGCAAAGTTCACTGAATTGTGAATCGTTACAAAATTCTTACTGTCGTCAAATAATAGGCTGTCTTCACAAAGGATTCTAGGAAATCCTGCCCATAAACAGTACCACTTAATTATAAAAAGTGACAGGGAAATTACCAATAATTTTCATTATAGACATTGTGTTAAGCTTCACAAAAATAAAATGAATTCTAATATTAGAATTGCTTACTTTAAGACATACTTTTCCAAATCCTCCATGTTTAGAAGTAGGTGACTTTAAAATTTTGCTCACTAATTAATAGTTCATACAATTATCATTTCTATTATGAATAAATGATTGAGAAGGGGTTTGCCAGATTTTAACCAAGTTAATAATGAATACCATATAATCATTCGAATAAAAGCCCTATTGTTAAGAAGGGTTTTTGAGGGAATTTATTCAAGAGAGGCATTTATATTTTTTGGTATAAAAATGGATACTTATAAAACTATATTTACACTAGACACGACGACACGTCGTCGTGTCGTTACCATTTATAGTGTAAATGGAGCTTAACTCGTATAAACGCCCTTTATTCAGGGAGGGGGGAGGCAGGAAATTATTCCAAATAAGACACAAGAGAGGAAACTATTTGAGGGGGCATTTTTTTTAAAGCGGGGCATTTATTTGAATAAATACCTTAAATTTTAATAAGAATTAATTATACAGTAATATAAGATGGAATGAAGCTGGCATAGTAAAACATTTGCTGATATCATTAATTATAAATGAATTATTTGGTGATATCTGTTGTAAAAATTTACATGTCAATTTGAATAGATTAAATTTTATTGAACTGGCAGACCAAATCTCATCTTTCTATTCCCTAAAAAAAAAAAAAAAAAATTCCCTCAAGAATATTCAACAGAACTCAGCCAAACCAAGGTGGGGGTTTTATCAATTTTAATTTGATTGAGGGTTGGGGTTTTAGCCTTCTTTCTCAAATATCTTGGTGGATAAAACTTGTTTTTTACAGTCTCTCTATAGCAGCGTTAATAAATTTTTGTTAAATACAGGTAACAATGTGTACAACAAAGTAACAATTTTGTATATATTTTTTTCATGTTAATTTTTCTAGTTATTTTTTACTTACCTTCTAATAAATCTGATTGTTGTCATTCAGACAAAAAGCAGATGTTTTTTTGTTATCGATATTGTTATTGATATTGACAAATTTTGTATAATTTATTCGGTTGACTTGCTTTTGTTAATCTCATATTGTGTGACACTAATTGTGGTTGGGTATTTGTCATTTTGATTTGTAACCAGTTGTACAAATCAACAGTTATGTGTTTCTTACTATAAAATTTTCTCTGATGTTCCACTATACAGCACGTTTGTCTAACCTAGGATATATTTTATAATAAACTCTATCCCCATATTAATCTTCCAAAAACTAAACGTTCTGAAAATCCTAAGGAAGAGTAATTTAAATTATCCTGATATTGATAGCAATGAGCACTGTAAACCTGTGTGTGGTTACGCTGAGGGGCACTGTGTGTTTCGTCATGCCTGTTGCTTTTTACCCCCTGCCGTACTAGCATACTGTAGGCCGAGGTATGTGAATGTTACTGTCTACAATTTGGGGGAGGGGTAGAGGAGGGGGGGTCACCGTTCACTTTAAAAACCCAGGGAATGAACCATGTTTATTTTGGCCTAAACATAAATTAAGTACACTTGATAGTGTCAAAAAACACATCTTATTAGTATTATTTTTCCAGTACTTGTACCATCCCCTTAACCAGCCTTGCAATGGCCCTATAAACTTCAAGAAGAGTCAGTGAAATCACTGAGAAAAAATATATTTAAAAAAAAAAAAACAATCAAGAGTATTCATTGTAAAAAATTATGAATTATAAGAAATTTGGAATAATCTTAATAGTATTTAAAAAAGTATGATAGCCAGGCCTGGAAAAAAAATGTTCCTCCGACTGTATGGAAATTGTTGTGATTAAAATGCTTCCAGCTTCAAATGTCTGTACACTGTATGGCCATTGAACTTTTTATTTTTTG
>NW_022758204.1:0-631 GCF_011630105.1 Anneissia japonica
TTAATAATAGTAATTTTAAAAATATTGTTATTGGGTTTTATTGGTATTTTTCTCATATTATTATTGTTATTATTATTATTATTATTATTATTATTATTATTATTATTATTATTATTATTATTATTATTATTATTATTATTATTATTATTATTATTGTTGTTGTTGTTGCTGTTGTCACCTTTATTATCGATATTATTACCCTATTATTACTAAGTAGGCCTAGTATTATAATTATTTTTATTATTACTAATTAGTATTACTATTATTATAAAAATAAACGTTATCTTTAATTTATTATTGCTGTTATTATTGCTATTATCACCTTCAATGTTATTATCACTAATTAGTATTATTAAAATATATATATTAAAATTGAAGTCTGAGAGTGCCATAGATGTGTATAAGAGACAGTAATATTGTTGTTGTTATCACCTTTATTATCATTATTATGACTAATTAGTATTATTAAAGTAAATATTTGAAAAGGACCGACATGTCACTGGTGAATCACGTCATTGGATGCATCCTTGTCACTGACGGGTTTCAAACATATCCCCCAATGGTTAAACAAATATGAAGGACTGAAGTCTGTCACTCAACAATACCAATTGTTCCTATTGTGGATAATTGA
>NW_022758205.1:0-608 GCF_011630105.1 Anneissia japonica
TTTTATTCTTCTTTCTTTCTCCCCTTTTTTGTTCGCACGATATCTCAAAAACTGCCACGAGTTAAGCAAATATCGCTGTCAGCGAACATTTGGCTTTGTCTGGAATAGTCATGGTAAGCTTTTCAACGCGCTCAGTCATGCGTGACGTAATCTACGCGCAATTTTGCGTTTTTACATTATAGATAATATCAGCGCAACCAATTGCCATTTCGAAATCGTATTAAGTGAGCATTAACTTTGGGTTAATGTTGAATGTACAGTACCCTAATTTGACGCGTGCGCTTATTAACGCGCGCGCACGCGTGCGTCAAAATTTCAAAATGCTCAAAATCACTTTTTGACTAAATTAGATTACGTTTTAGGACATTTTGATCATTTCAAATTTTTTTAAATTTTCCACTACGCGCGCGCATTTTTACGTGCGCAGCACGTACGAAAGCTAGAAATTACGTTATTTTACATATATTGAGTTCCTGACATTGTTTTCACAAATTTGCATTCTTTTCAGTTATCTTTTGGCCAATAGCAATGCCGTACGTGCGTATCAAACATAGGTATCTTTGCGCGTATTTTGCCGCTATACAGTGAAATTATGCTAAAATCAGACC
>NW_022758206.1:0-5393 GCF_011630105.1 Anneissia japonica
AACGCGCTTTTCCTCACTCTCTGTGCTTTCCTCGGATGGATCTCGACCAGAAAGCGTATATTTTTTGTAGTTAGGCCTAGGTAATTATGCAAAACCCAGACCTAACTAAAAAATAAAAATTGCCACAGTATGTAACTCAAGTTAAAATAACACTTTTTTACTCGTGCAGCTCAATCAAATATTATGTCATTTAAACGACCCATTAGTATTAGCATGGTAACATCAATGTATTTTTAAAAATTAGACAGCGACGTTCTCTCAGATCAGAAGTTGTTGATGACCTTTTGACCTGAATTCTGCAATATGAGATTTTCGGGTCGATTCAGTCGAGACGGCCCGAGTGGAGTTTCATGTAAATGTTTCGTACGGGAAAAAAAATCGCAAACTGGTCATGTTATAACCATTTAGATACTATTACAGTATATTTATATTGTATGATGCTTTTCCTTCCCAAACATTTTTAGGGAAACTCAAGTTGTGATTTCCAAATTTAGCCGCGAGCGATGCTTAATAGTAGATTGAACATCGTCGAATGTGTTAAAATCTACAGTGCTGTTTATACTGTAGCAATGGGGGCGGGAATCCCGCGTCCCCCGTCGGAGAGAATAACCACAATTTTTTAGGGAGAATAAAATTAAACGTATTTATTAGATATTATTATGAACTCTAAAATCGATTACACCTTTGAAATCCCTAAATTGCCATAGTTTCGTAAAGCTCACCACTTCCAAAAATGTTGAACGACGCCCGACAAACGCCCGCTTCACTCTCATCTGGGACGTCACCCCTACCCCTTTCAGAGACTTAGATCCCCACCCTCGTTTGGCAAATCCTGGCACCACCCTTGTTTAAAAATGACTAACATTAATTTTCTAACGGTTTTTACCTTGATCTTCCTTAGTTTATTTTGTAAGCAGTAAATGAGGCAACCTTTAAAAATTGTAAGCACTCTTGTTCTTTTCATGTTATTTTGATACAACTTATATTACATCCATTAAAGTATAACCTTATAAAACAAGTTAAGCCGGGTACCCACTGCACGTCAAGAGCCCAACGCCGACGCGCGTGCGACGGATCGTTGTTAATGACGATCCGTTCAGAGTGCCACCGAAAATCAGCAGACGGCGTCGCGTCGTGTAGCACTCACAGGGAGATGAATTGGATTCGTCGTACGACCGACGTCGTCCGACGCAGTGAGTGTCCCGTTTATTTTATTTTATTTTATTTTATTTTATTTCAAACATCATCCAACAGCTAGGCCAGTAAAACAAATTAAACTGAAAATTTTAAACATTTTAAAGATAGGTCTATGTTGCATATAAAAACATTACAAAAAGGGACGGAAAAAACATGATATCGATTATATAAAAAATATAATGAAAATACAGTACATAGTACACACAATTAGAATATTCAAAATTTAGAAATATAATTGCATAGTGAACATAAGAATTGTTCTCGCGCTGCTGTCAATACATTTAACAAAAGTATTTCCTAATTAAAAAGATGACATTTTCATGCCTGCTTATCAAAAAGTTGTTCTATGGCTACAAAATGTTTTGACGATATGAGTGGAAATTTGGATTTAACGGCAATGAATTTTTAGGATAGGGCCTATTCGTTTTAGGTATTAGGCCTACTGTACAGGAACATTGTTATTTTTAGAATAACTATAGTGGTGTTGGGATAAGCCTTATTCCAGGTCACCCATTTCAACTAATGTTATTGTAACACTCAATAAGGAAGTGAAAAGATACGAGTGTTTCCGTAGGTACCAGCCAGAAACGCCCTCACCTACCTCAAACGCATAAATGCAATATAAGTCATTTGGAAACTAGCGCTCATTGAGATTGCATTGAAGTAGCCTAAGCATCAAATCATCTTCGAGTGATCTTTTTAACCACTTCAGGTAAACTTCATTTTTTTTCTCCAAATAAACTTGAAAATAGGAATATGTATGGAAAAGATGAACAAAAATAACAAACAAGAAAGAGGGCCGGTGCAACCACAGCAGTAGTCGCTAGCTGTTTGTTTTTCTTTTTAAAAATTAAGTAGGAAATATTTATAGGCCCTAATAATTACAATTCTTATGCCTATTAGGCATATTAACCCCGGGCCCAATGCTTCGCACTGGCTGCCCTGCCCATGCCTGAGTCGCTAATTAGAAAAGATGGGGGAATGATCAAAGAATGTTTGCCCAAGCAGACCGTTTGGGGCAGACTGGGGTGGCGTTAGCTGTGCCTTAAAGTATTATGGGTTAATCCAACCAACTCCACTTATAGGCTTCTGATTATTCAGAAACGTCTTTCAATTTCATTTTATTATAATGCCTTGAGACAAAACGAACACCCGCAAGGTAGTGCTGCCCAACCGTTTGAAGTGTAGAATATCACGTTAATATGGCAGATCAAGCCTCCTCACTGTAACAAAATATGGTGTAGGTGAATTATTTAGCGTAATTTGTTTTGCATCGAACATGTCGTATGGACGGGGTCACTGAAGGCGAGTTTTTCTCCCCCTCCTCCTTCCTTGCTGCTCAGGCACCCCGCTAGATATGCGCTACTGACGGTAGGTATAAATATATAATTTGACAGAAACGGCTTTTTAAAAATATATAATTCATTTAGATCCACGGCTGTTCATGGCTTGTTATTGTCAGGAATAATGTTTAGTGTCTAGGCTATAATGTTTCTTCTTCTCCACCTCCTCCTTATATGATGTGAATTAACTTGTTATGTTCCATTTATAGATATGGACGAAATGATTCTAGAGGAAGGCAACCAGAAGAAAACTCAGAGATTATGTTGTGGTATCTCCCTGCAGTCAATTTTCAACTTCATTGTTGTTGTTGGACTGCTTTTGTTGTGTTCGTCTGTAATTTTCAAGTTCCAACAAATCGATAACAAGCTGAAAGGACTTCCGGTAGGAATACAAACAGGTCCATTTTATTTTCCCATTAAATTCGTCGGAAGGAGATAATAAGAAGCTCTCGATTGCACTACGCGGTAGGACATAAAAAGTAATGACGTCACTTAAGAAGTCATATCTGCGCATGCGAGAACGTTGAGTTTTGTTCAATCGTGATGATAGACCTACGTTGTGCAAATAAAATCTAATTAATTTTCCCCATGCCCCAATATTACTATATTAAATTACATACTATCTTTTTTTTTCTTTTCATAAACATTTTTGACAATAAAGGGCACTTGAATGGTCCACTGATTAATCTCAAATTTAAAGATAGTATAATACATACTCCAAGTATCGAAATGCACGCCATCGTGTCGGGATTCAATATTTCGACATTAATTATGTCAAAATATTGAATCCCGGCACAATGGCGTGCATTTCGATACTTGGAGTATGACTATCTTAAAGGGCACTTGCTGTATCAATATTAGGCAGTCATTCTGTATGCACATGAATCTAGACTGGATCAATGGCCTAGTTGAAAATTATATACTTTAAAAAGAAATTTATCACATTCTGATTTCCAGACGCTAGGTCACGAGACAAGCAAACCTGAAGCATCGTCGCTGACAGATGATAAGCCTAGCTGTGAAATTCAGTGTAAGTTTGATTTGATTCCGTTGCAGATCCAGCGGGGGGAGGCGAGGGGATGAGGGCCCGTTCCCCCCTCCCTCAATCAAGCCGAAACATAAAAAAGGGTGACAAATTTGAGAATACAGGAAAGAGCAAAAAAAAAAGGAGTGCACCCATGGGTTCAGTGGAAATACAGCAGTGGGCGAAAGGAGAGCTCGATTATTTACCACTTATCTATGGGCTGAGATGGGCGTGGCGCCGTGAACTTCATATTGTGACCCCGCCCACCCCCGTCAGAAAATCTCTGGATCCGCCCCTGTGACTTAAGGTCTGCCCACATTACACATTATGTGAAAAATAAATGTGATATGCCCATATTTATGTGTAATATGACAGAATCAAACGAAGCATTAATAATTCGTCGCTCACATCACGAACTAACACAATCAAAGTAGATTGTGTTAGGTTCGTGAAATCACAGTAGCGCGTCAAAACGAGCGCGTATTGGTTGTCAAGCAATTTTGTATTCTTTACCACACAAAAAGTCCTTAACGACAACAGCGCGTATTTTGACGCGCTTTTTTAATTTCACGAACTAACACAATTGAATTTAATTGTGTTAGTTCGTGATGTGAGCGACGAATTGTTATATTCATTATTATTTGAAATATAAATACAAATATACAATTTACCCTAATGATTAAATTTTAATTATTACAGGTGAAAGGGGGCCGATTGGAATGACAGGTACGGTGATAATTTGTCTTTTTTGTATCAATAATTTAGATTGTTAAAATATATTTTTTAGCTAAATCTCCATAACCAGGATAGTTTAAAATTTACAGTTTTGTATATTATTTTGAAGACGCCATAACCAACTTGACTACGTGTGTTTCGTTGTAGATTTGTCCGAAATCTTTGGTAAATTTAGCCCCCGATGCTTTATGAGGCTTGGGGTGGATAGCATCATTTGAAACAATTCATTATTTACTATTATTATAAATAGATATTATAAATATGATGGTTGTTAAACTTTAATCATTGCAGGTGAAAGGGGACCCATTGGAAAGACAGGTATGGTGAAAATCTATATTAATTTTTTACCAATAATTTAGAATGTTGAAATATTAATTTCTAGCAAAACCACATGATTTATTAAAATCTACGTAATATATTAAAATCTCAGGATTCTTATATTAATTTGTATTAATTTGAAAGCGCCACTGGGACATTTCGTCTTTGATAATTTATCCCCGGCTACGTTATGAGGCTTTTGGGAGTGGAGTGGATAGCTTAATTGAAACACTTCATTTTCTATAACAATATCTTTAAGGGATACACACTACACTGGAACTTGTAGCCTATCAAAGAGCGTATTTGACAGAGGCCTTGTATCATGCGATACATGCACTTTACTACATTGTTTAATGAAACCTACCTACAACATGCAAGTTCTAATGCAGCCTTATCATATACACTATTAATTATTCTCCTCTTGTAGGTGAACAGGGAGTACAAGGACGGCCAGGTCGACCTGGCCCACCTGGACCAAAATATGTACCAGGTATGTTACTACTTTATTCTTGAGCAAAGACTATCATAACTGTACGGAGTGAGTTGTTGGTAAAGAACTATATGTCCGGAAATGAAATGAAACACAAGAGATTTTATTTGGCGATTCATTTCCATTGGTATAAACGATGACTACTGAATGCATTGATATAAATTATAGTAAAATGTGCCAGATAAATTGTAGACCTAATCTTCTCTCTCTCTCTCTCTCTCATATATAAATCATCAAAGAAAGGTAAATACAGTGTTCGAATAAAGGACTTAATAAATACATCGTG
>NW_022758207.1:0-1063 GCF_011630105.1 Anneissia japonica
ACACAAGTTGTTCTATATAAATTAAGTATCATTAGGAGGCTTGGGGTGTGGAATTGCTTTTTTTTATGAAAAAATATCCTGTCACTTGATAGAATTTTAACCCAGGACCCCTGTAAAATAGAAAGCAAGCACCCTAAACACTAATATAAGCCCCATTCTATATTAGTAAATAACATTAAATTTGAGGTTATTGCTCTCCGTAATGTTGCAATGTTTACAATGAATCCAAATACACTATTATACCGTAAAACCTCAAAAAGAATCCCTGAGCTTCTTTTTTTTTTTGCAAACTTTGGATGGGCTTCTTTTCAAGATGGGCTTCTTTTTCGGGGCTGCTTTTGCAAAGTAAAGGGGGGGGGGGTTCTTTTTAAATGAATGCTGTGGGGGGGGGGTTCTTTTTAAATGAATGCTGTAAAGTTTAAGGATTAATCTACTATAAAACAATAAATAGGGTCACTTCCTGTAAAGTTTATGTACTGTATTATCTCAAAAAGAAGACCATGTAATGCTATCTTGAATAGAAGCCCATGTGCTTTTTTTTCGAGGCTACTTTTACAAACTAAAGAGGGGGCTTCAATTCAAGATGGGCTTCTTCTCAAGATTAAGCACATTGGGCTTCGAGGTTTTACGGTTTAACAGAATAATATAGAAAGAGCTTTCCCCTTAAGGATACCTTCTGTTGTAAGGGCACATAGAAAAAATTATTAGATCATCATTCTTTTTTTTTTTAAATTGATGATGGAGGGCGGTTTTTTTTTTGTTTTGTTTTTTTAATCGGTACAATAATTTATTTCGCTTTTATTTTTATCGATAAAGGAGGTACTACTATAATTGGCCTGTACCCGGGCCTGTAATAGTAAATATTGTATAAAAACTGGCTTAATTTTATAGTTTTTTAAAGAAAATGTATTTAAAGTCACAAAATTGCATTGTTATTTTATGCTGTTAAAATAATTGATGCGGCAAACAAATTTTATTTTTTTAATCCTGCATCCATGTTTCCGAATTTTTGACGCGGGCGGGAATGATAATCTAATATATTTTTCTATTTGCCCTAAATAAT
>NW_022758208.1:0-994 GCF_011630105.1 Anneissia japonica
AGCTACTTTATCATTGACTATTTTTCTAGATAGTTAAAATTGCAGTCTGTCAGAGATACGGTAGTTTAGAGAAAAACACATTTACGTAAATGTATGTAATCTGCAATAATAACAAAATAAACAAATAATAATAAAATAATAAATAAATAATGATATAAAAATAATAGATTATACAAATCCGGAGAGTTTGAGGATTTTAAATATTTTTCTATTTTAAATTGTTTCACAAATTTTTGTGTCACATTTTTTAAAAATAATAAATAATAAAAGGAAACAAACCTAACACTTTAAATTGTTTAAATCCTTGATTTAAAAATGATTTTTCATGTATAAACTTTCTTTTTAAACTATTTTTATATGTATTTTATTCATTGTACATTGTTTGATATATTATACCATGGCCAAATGAATATCCCTTTGGGTAATAAAGTATTTTTTGAATTGAATTTAAATGAATTGGCAAAATGTGAGGTACTTTGAAACAAAGTGCTGTATGAATACTGGACATTGAGGATGAAATTGGCGTGATCAGTATTTAATTTGCAGGATTCCACTGAGAAGTAATCTATCTCATATTTGTGTAGAAAATTGCTGGTGGAGAGGTAGGCCTAGGTGCGCAAAAACATCATAAGGCCAAGGTTACTGCATAATAACGTATATACCATCTATGTTGAAATATTGGAGAAAAAACCTTAAATTAAATTAGGCCAAATAAAAAAATACTTGTTTAGCATCACCTATTTAAAATTAAATACTTATGTTGGGAGGTGATTTTTTTTTTCAATTAATATATAGTATCAATAATCCTTGTTAGATCAGATGTTACCTTAGCAGTGCCATGCCTAGGCACAACTTACATACCCACTCAGTAGTGGATCCAGAAATTTGAAATAGAGGGGGCCCAGGGAGGGACCAATCCACAGGTTGTGGGTCTGTACACATCAGCCACACCACAGTTTAGGCTGAGGCAAAAAAAATTATGATTATTGCACCT
>NW_022758209.1:0-1063 GCF_011630105.1 Anneissia japonica
TCGCCCATGGCGTTGGACACCCCGGCGACGCGTTGCACCAAACCCAACAGGTTAAGGAAGTACCGATAGCCGACAACTGAGTCGTCGTCTTCGTCGAGGACCGCGTGCGGTACGAAGCGGCCGTTCTTGCTGTTTCTAACTCCGTTGATGCAGTAACCGTCCATCTTGGCCGGCCAGTCATCTCGATAGGATTGAATGCTGCTCATCTGCGCGTTATTGTTCTTGTGATTCTGATAGTACAGCTTGAGGAAAGACCTAACGCGTTTGCTATCTTGATAGACGTCTGCCGAGATTCCCATCTTCCTGAAGGTTTTCATCAGCAAAACGATTATCGGATTTTTCTCCGAATACTTTTTGCCGGCGACGTCCTCGTCGCTCTCGCCGGTCTCGCAAGACGGGAAAAATCTTCGTAGGAAGTAATCGGGCTGGAACATGTACGCTTCCAGCTTCCACGCCACCATATGTCGAAAGGAAATGCATCGGCCTTCCGGATCTTTGAATATGGCTCTAGAATCCATTTGCTCCAGCGACATGGCTGTCTCGGGCGACAAGTCGCCCCGATCGAATTCCAACAGCTCGTCAAGATCAACGGCGAGTTCGCCGAATCTGTCGTCGCCGCCGCCGTCATCGTCGTCGTCGAAAATCTCACGTGCGAGATCTTCCACGTAATCAGATCGTCTCGCCGACCCGAATAAATTGTTCGGAGAGAGCAAGTCAATGCGAACCTCCCAGGCGTCGGGCGTGTCCCATTCCCGAACAGTCGGACGGAGACCGCCGTCGGGCATTCCCGGGACTTTGTGGTCGAAGTACAACTCAAGGCTGCGATCGAAATTTTCCATTTTCTGGAGAAACGGTACAGGACTGTGAACTTTTATCTTCTTCATGTTGGACGTCCCTTCGCCGAGCGTGGGATCGAAGTTCCTGAAAGCAAATTTCAGAGAACTGGTTCCGTCTTTTGGCCTCTTTCTTTTCCTCCCTCTCCTCGCGTTCTGCTCTCTGCCCTCCTCCTCTTCTGCTTCGTTGTTTTCGCCGTCCTCTTCGTGTTCCGGATCCAGCAGCGTGT
>NW_022758210.1:0-1982 GCF_011630105.1 Anneissia japonica
CCGCCCCCTCCCCCCCGTCGGGCAAATCCTGGTGCCACTCCTGGTCACGGCCAGGAGTCGTGCGTGTCTACAAACACATGTGCTGTCGCACAAACGCACGTGCATACGTACATTTACGCTATTGATTTGTGGCACCTTAGCAGCAATGTCCAAGAGGCGGGGCTTAGTGGAAAAGTTCATTTCTGTAAGTTCTTATATGGAGCAATACTTCTCATCTTTTCTTTATATCTATATTCATAAAAACCTTTTTTTTAACTGCGATGTGTTATTTTCTAGATATCATCGCTCCCATATCCACACGGATCATGCATTCTGGAAGGAGAAAAACAACTGAAATACTTTCGGAACGAATCGTACACCCAATCACGATGTTTTCTTAAGTGCGAAACTGATTATTTCATGGAAGTCTGTGGATGCCGCACATTTTACACACCTGGAAGTAAGAATTGTTTTTTAATACTTTATAGGCCTACGTCTTTTAAACTAAACATGGAAATATGAATAAATATTTCATCTAAACCAAACAATACTGTACACTTCCTAAGTTTAATTTATGAATCAAAGTAGTCAACTCGTTAATAACGCTTAATCTATAAGTCAAAAAGTAGCCTCCGGAATGACACATCTTCATTACCACCATCGTATTTATTCTTTATTTGGAAGGACGCTTTTAACAGAGGCACACATACGTAAGAGAGAAAGAAAAAAGGAAAAAAAAAAACCCCAAAAAAACTAACATATTAATCAAAACTTGAGAAATCTAAAACCTAAGAGATAAAAACCAAGTACAAAATCAATGTCTTAGTAATACTCCCCTTCCATTCTCCAGTCGTGACCCCCTTCCATTCTCCAGTCGGGACTATAACAGTCTTACGTTCTCCAAGTACGTGCTTGTTTAGATTTCTTTACAACATCGTATATTGAAGTAGTTGAATATTCATATGGCTGTTATTCATTGACAATCAGTAGAGTTCTCTAATAGGAACTCTAACAATCAGACTTAGACAGCGCCACCAACGAGTAGATTAATTAGAGACGGAAAGAAAATTAAAATAAATCGAGTAAGGGACGCAGATTAAATTTATTATGGTGCTCACTAAGCGCAATAAAGAATGAATACCTAAAATTATGACCTTGAACCCAGGATTATTGAAAATGAAGGTTCAGTATAAAAACATGATATTTGAATTGAGAAGTTTATCTTGATGCAGGCGCACCAATTCATTTGAATCTGTCCGCCAAAAACAATAATGGGACATTTTGCTTTTTAGATGATTCTCAACCCTTTTGTTCACCTGCAAATTTAACTGGATGTTATATCCCAAATTACGGTAAGCAAACATTTCTAAATATTCAGCTCTTAAAAATAATGAGGATGATTATAATGATATTAATAATTATAATGATGACATCGTTAATAGTTTAATAGTAACAACTTGCATAACTCGTCATTGAAACAAAATTTACAGATAGACCTACACATACTTTATTGTCAGTGTACATATGAATATATACAATATATGAAATTCATTTGACTTTTACTTCAGCATAGTTCAAATAGAAAACAAAGAAAAAATTTATTAATTAGCTTAACTACTAATCATACGATCGAATTTTTAATTGCTCTGACTGCTGAGAGATAAAAGGAGGTTCTTGATAGGCGTGTAAGTGCAATTATGATACTGTAACATGGACCAGTAGTACTGCATGGGATAAATAAGGAGGTTACCGGGGTGAGATGTGTCGTTGATAATGGATTGTGCTTTATTGATGAGGCGTTCGTTATAAAGTGTATCTGAATGGCAGATTCTAGGGGGCGCACTGCTGCTGGCGTTCACTTGAGATCAATAATATCCCATTATGTTTCAAAAATGCATTGTTATTTTTTTATATTATTTTATGTTTTTATTTATTTATTTTATTTTTTTGTTTAATCTACGAAAAATATATCTAACGAAAATAGTGATATATTTTGCTATAGA
>NW_022758211.1:0-513 GCF_011630105.1 Anneissia japonica
ACCCGGGCCCCCCAGTAGACCCGGGCCCCGGGGCAGCGACCCCCACCCCTCTCTCGACGCCACTGAGACGGGGTCGTCGGCCGACGCGATTCTATGAAGAAGGCAACGCGACGACACGAGCGCAACGCATCGTTTTTAATGACGATCCTTTCAGACTTGCACCGATAATCAGTAAACGGATCACGTCGTCTAGCCAGGGAACAGTTTTTCTGTTCCCTGGTCTCTAGCACTCACAGGGAGCAGAGTGCCCGGCTTAAAAGAACGCAGTACACTCTTCGGAAAAGAGTAGGAGATTGTCTCCCGGTACTGCAATTCACCACCAGAAGGAGTCGACCCCGTTGAAAATAAGTCGTCAGATTTTCTTGGGTTATCCTTGGTGTTTACACGGAATAAATAAATCCATCCATCCATCCATCTGAAGCTCAATTCTCATTCGTTTTACTGATGATTGCAATCTTACTATTATTCTTATTCTCATTACTTAGGGAGTATGAGGAAGTGGTGATAGAACAT
>NW_022758212.1:0-852 GCF_011630105.1 Anneissia japonica
CATGCGTTAGTGCCTAAACAAATAAGTATCATGCATATAGTCCTTCAACGAAAAATGGTGTCTCTGGTGCTCTGGTGGGATTCGTATATGCAGCATTCTTGCTATCAACGTATTTAACAGACCCAGTATTTTAATACCGATATCTACCATATGCCTATAAATTAGTTGTTTTGGCTATACCGGAAAGTTCAAAGTCCTGGGTTCGAAACCCAGTTAGGCCACGAAACTCAGTTAGGGCACTATCTTTAAGACTCGTAGATTCCTCATCTTTAACGTTTAAGATGTATTTTCATATTTATAGCATTACGACAAGACTATTTAGAGGTTATCACTATTATATCATAATTTATTCGCAAAAAAAAAAAGTCTTTTCGGAGATCTCGTCTTGTCGTCAAATGCTTATACGAGGAGGGTGTATCATAGTGATCTGCTATTTGCCATGCGTCAAGTGGCCTTGCTTGCTGTCTAACTACGCATGCGCATGAGTGTCAAACATTAGATGTTTTAATCGACTTTGATATATAATATTGACAGAACAATCGTGTGGTGACCATAATTTGTATGCGGAGACCATAAATGTATACAATATCAATTTCCTTGAAGCGCCCTTGCTTTCAATTTCCGTATTGAGGTTTTTTAGTGCAATTAATCGCCCCACAGTATCATTGTTTATCGTATTTCAAGGATTGGCCATGGGCAAGAGGAAACGTTCGTTATAGCCATAGTCTTCAAACCGGGACAATCTTGACCATTACATAACAGAGTTATTATTAGAACAAGGTGTATATAACAGTACTGCTTTAAAGACTTGAGCCGGGATATATTTTATTTAATTATATTCAGGAGTGAAAA
>NW_022758213.1:0-673 GCF_011630105.1 Anneissia japonica
TATCCTTAGTGGGTTCTCGTTTTTTAAGGCATAACTTTTCATTTCGATCCGTTTCTGTAGTTACCAGATTTTATTTTATATTTTATTTTTTGGAATTTACTCATTACTATTATTATTATTATTATTGTTATTATTATCATTATTATTATATTATTATTATTATTATTATATTATTATTATTATTATTATTATTACTATTATTTTTATCATTACTATTATTATTATTATTATTATTATTATTATTATTATTATTATTATTATATTACTGATTCATTCATTATTCTAGGTATATTCACTGGCCTAGCATACGTTATATTATTAGGTCTTCCTACAGTTGGCTCAGTTACAATCTCTATATGATCCATTTCTCTGAAATAACCATCTTATCTGTGATGTGCTGGCCAATACAATGGATAGTTTATTTGACTAGTATCTGCAATTAACACCCTTGGTTCTTTATTATTGTCGATACTCAGTATGCACGGATAAATAGACCAATCATTGTACAGTTTTATAAGTATTTCTCATTTGCTCTCTGTCACCTTTATTCTTTTTTGATAGGACAGCCTATATTATATTGATTCATGATGTTTTCCTCATTCTCGCTGATGAAGGTCACAGGAGTGGCAGAAATATCCGAGTTTACAATAAATCAGTGTTCTTAAAGTCTACT
>NW_022758215.1:0-793 GCF_011630105.1 Anneissia japonica
GCTAGTTTGTGTTGGGCGCCCTAATCGTCGCGGCAGCCGCGAGCGCGAATCATATTGAAGGTTGTTGGACCTTCCGAGCCTCGGTCCGGCGGTGGGTAAGGCAACAGTGTTTATTCCGTTGACTTCAAATAGTTAACAAATGAAATAACAAGAACAGAATAATAAACTCTGTCCAGAGAGCCAACAGACTCTTTTATTGTAGGCCTACTCGCAGATAATAGTAAAAACTGTACAATTCGATCTTCTTGTATAATAGGTCTAACTGCTATTTTACCAGATCCAGATATCGAGTGCAACTTTCCCTCCTCTGGAATTTTATCTAGAAACATCCCATGCATCAAATAACCAATCAGGGCGCACCTCGTGTGGTGGCCTATTAGGTAGGAGGTAACATGGGTGAGCCCATTTTCGTTACAATATCATTTTATTTGTTGACAATTGTTTGTGCAGAGACAATTATTATAGCTTATGAAAAAGATTTGCTGACGCCCCCTAGTTGATTCTCTAATCTTGTATATCAATCCGAGACGGGCCGATTACGGCCCGCTCGGAGTTTCATGCAGAAGTTACGTATGATACAGTATATGGAAGCGAAGGCGCATCTTTCGTCACCAGTGGATTCCAATGCGAATGAATTTGGGGAAAAGATAAGGGGTTCTCTTTATATGAAAGACAAATCAGAAGCCGGACTAAAGCCTGTAGGCCTATATACAAACCCCACCCTAAATCCGCTCCTCCTGGTATTATAATCAGGGAAATAACAATTCCCTGTTATAATTATTCGTTTCTTTAA
>NW_022758216.1:0-779 GCF_011630105.1 Anneissia japonica
TAAGTTATTTTGCTACCTTATAGTTTGGAAGTCATTTCTATTTATTTATTTATTATTTTGTTTGTGAATGAATGAGTTTTTGTCGTCGTCCATCACGAACCAGCAAATAATATTTGCAGCACTTGTAGTTTTAGTAACTGCACTGAAAGCATAATTAAAACAGCTTTTTTTTTTCTTACTGTCTTTGGATTTGTAGTAACCCACCAGTGAATACAAATACTGTACACAAATTGATTATTATGGTATAATTTCTATCTTGACAGGATCGCTGCGATTTTACCAAGCATTTCCCAAGCGTCAAGGCAAGTGGGTTCTCAAGAAAGTTAACTGTGAAAAAACATACAAATTTCGTGCGAGGTTAATGGAAATGTTGCATGCTCGACGAGAGGACCATACGATTGTATTAGGTCAACAGTATGTTAGCAGACCTGATCTACCACAAAACATTGCACGATCAGAAAAGCCAGCAAAAGAGGATGCAATTGCTTCTTTCAGAACAAGATTTAAATTAACCTAGTTCATAATCTATTTATTTATTTATTTATTTTTTATTTTTTGTATTTTTTTTTTTTTTTTTTATGGTTTGGTCTGAAATATGAACAGTATTTAATATCTACTGAATTTGTTTTAAGAACAATAATAATTGTTTTAAAATTTTAATTATATTCGAAAATAATTTAGATCTTGGGCCTTGTGTACTTTCATTGCATACAATAATGTTTGTGACAAGCTTCTGATGTGCTATACAGTACAGTATTATTTGCATATGCAAATGTATT
>NW_022758217.1:0-10337 GCF_011630105.1 Anneissia japonica
AGGCCACACACGTGTGTTTGAAACTAAATATAAGCATTTTCATCATGGTTTTATTTATTACAAAAATATTCTTTTACCATCTATACACATTGAGGCCCTTCTTTTAGGTTAAAATGATCTATCTTAAATTTGTCTTTCTTGAGTTTGGGACTATTATGTGTTTAAATAACTTAAAAAGGAAAAAACTAAAGAAAGCCCTTAAAAATGCCCGCCCAGCGCGCAAAATATTTTTGTGTTTTTAATTCTAATTTCGTCGGAATTGATGAAAACTCCCTAAAATGTGCAATTTATAGGGGAAATTGGCCTATTGTAACAAGAAATGCACGCAAAGAATTTGAGAATTTTAGGCACTTTCAGAGGATGCATTTGTCTTATCTTATTTATAATATAGGCCACACACGTGTGTTTGAAACTAAATATAAGCATTTTCATCATGGTTTTATTTATTACAAACATATTTATTACAAACATATTCTTTCACCATCTAGGCCTATACACATTGAGGCCCTTCTTTTAGGTTAAAATGATCTATCTTAAATTTGTCTTTCTTGAGTTTGGGACTATTATGTGTTTAAATATCTTAAAAAGGAAAAAACTAAAAAAAACCCTAAAAAATGCGCGTCAAGCGCGCAAAATATTTTTGTGTTTTTGATTCTAATTTCGTCGGAATTGATGAAAACTCCCTAAAATGTGCAATTTATAGGGGAAATTGGCCTACCGTAACAAGAAATGCGCTTAAAGAATTTGAGGATTTTAGGCACTTTCAGAGGATGCATTTGTCAAGGGGTGGGGAAAGATTTTCCAAAGATGGATATTTTCTCCCTTTTCTCCCTGTGTTTTAAATTCTAATTTCGTTGGAATTGATCGAAACTCCCTAAAATGTGCAATTTTTAGAGGAAATTGGGCCATGTTAACAAGAAATGCACGCGAAATTTGAGGTTTTTATGCACATTCAGGGGATGAAAGCGCATTTATAAAGGGGTGGGGAAGATTTTTCAAAGATAGATATTTTCCCTTTGTCCCCCAGTGGTTACGCCATCGGGCAGCATAGATCAAAGGAGTTATGACAGTTTTTGAAGTGGAGAAAGGGATGCAGGGTGTTGTGAGTCTGGTCATTATGATATCTTACTTTTTATTCTTGTCTTTATTTTTCTCAATTCAATTCAATTCAATAATTCTTTATTTATCCCTCATGGGGCAATTTTGAAACAGGACTGAAATACTCAATAAGTTAAAATCATTTATAAACATCGAACAACAATAATATATATAGAACTAAATAAATAGTAAGTGTATAAATATAAATCACCAAAAAACATACAAAAGAGACCAACCAGAATCATAACTGTAAAAATATATGTAAAAAGCTATCGTTATATAGTATTTATTTATTATTATTATTATTATCACTATCATTATTATTATTATACATATATTGTCATCACCCTTTTTATGTTATTTTATATACTATGTTTTGTGTTTATTTAAAAGCCTTATGCCTATAGTAATGAAAGAATTAAGTTTACGTTTTGTCTTACAAAGTGGGCTACGATATCGTGTACCATGTGGTAAAAGTACAAATTCATCAAAAAGTATATTTTCTGGTTCTTTTAAAATATATTTGCATTTAACTAGTATCTGTTTGTCACAAAATGACGAGATACTCCGCAATGGACTGCCTGTAATTTTTGAACATACATTTACTATATTTTGTATGGCAGACCTCTCCTTAAGGGTAAGATTATTAAACCAACATATAAATGAAAAAGTTAAAACGCTTTCGATAAATGAACTATAAAACACTTTAAGAATAGAGTTATTTACTTTAAAATCATTTAGTTTCCTAAGGATGTACAAACGTTGATTTCCCTTTTTAATTATAGCTTCAGTATTCAATCCCCAGCTGAGATTGTCCTCAAATATAGTCCCAAGGTACTTATAAGACGTAACAATCTCAATAATCACATGTATTGCTGTCTCTTATACACATCTAGATGTGTATAAGAGACAGAAACAGGGCCATGACTGTTGGCTCCAGCTATTAAAAGGGTAAGTAGAACAGAGTCGTCTGCAAACTTTATAATGAAACTATTCTTGTGCATGCTACGGAAGTCATCAGTATATAATATATAAAGTAAAGGCGATAAGACACAGCCCTGAGGTGAGCCCGTATTTGTGACATACCATTCAGAATATTTGTTGTTAACTAAAACTCGTTGACGTCTGTTTGTTAAAAAACCATAAATAAACATAATTAAATCATTTTTCTTTCCTTTTCTTTTCCTCTTCTTTCTCTTTCCCTCCCTCTCCCCTCTTTCTTTTCTCTTATTACCCAGCCCGGTACGACGGCTTGGTCAGCCCGGTAAAAACCGTCAGGGGAGGGGCAGTTCTTCCCTATCCCCACCCCCGCACCTGTTACGACACTGGCTAACACGCCAATCATCCCCCCCAATGAAAAATATTTTTCTACGCCACTGTTCACACGTGTGCCTTTCATGACGGTTAACCGCAACAAACTGTCGTTTACAATATGCCAAACAATCAATCCATTCATCATTCAGTACACATAGTTTGGCAAAAATGCCGAGAGTAAAATTTCTGCGAATACAATACATAGGCTTACTATACAACTATGGGTGGCAACGGGCCGGATGACAAAAAGGCCGGGTGGCAATGGGCCTACGGTGGCAATGGACCAGGTGGCAACGTTCCGGGTGGCAAAGGGCCTATGGTGGCAACGGGCCGGGTGGCAAAAGGCCTAGGTGGCAAAAGGCCAGGTGGCAAAAAGGCTGGGTGGCAACGGGCCTAGTGTTTGGTACTTTATTATAAGTGGCCTCATGCCTGTGATTATAAGCCTGTTATAACTGTAGATAAACTTTTAGCGCGTTGTATGAATAGATAATCTGCTCGTTCAAAGCGTGTACTGGAATTTGTTGTGTTGGAAGCGTCATGCCGTACTTCTACTATTGCGAATTACAGCCTGGAACAGTTTAACGATTCAAGCTGATATGTAGTGTGGACAACGGATAAGTAATAAAGAACATTACATTGTTTTGAACTCTGAGTACATGTTGCTATTAGGTTACACATGTAAAATTAAGTATGGTTCATTATTACATAGTCAATGTGATATGAGGGGTATGACAAATAAATTTATGAATGGTAACATTTGAGTCTGTGATAATTTACCCATGTGGCATGTTGGTTGAGAATGTCTTGACGTTTCGATTAAGTTGCTTCAATATTCAAGAGAATAATATATGCAGGAATTCCAAAACAGGGAAATACTTATATGTTTGGATAGCGAGACGAGTTAATATATCAATAATAATTTTACATTTAGAGTTTGTACTTTATATCTCTAACATTCTGAATTATATATATATATATACAGTATTACAATAGATTGTTTGAAAAATATTCTAGTTCAGATACTTGTTTATGATTGTATTTTATCGTATGTTGGCCTGGAAGCATAACAATGCAGGGTAAAGAAGAATATACATTACTGTAATTTTTTTTTTCTATCTTGGTACGTCATGCCCGATGTAGCCTTATTATTTTTGTTTAATTTATAAGCCATGATATACGCATACCTGGGGCTGAAATGTAGCGTGAGCCACTTTGCAGCAAGTCAACAGTGCAAGCTGGGGTAACTATGGCATGACCGGCTGGGAATGGTCAGCGTGTAGTTCCAACCCTCAGCATCAAGGTTCAGAACCCGAATGGATATTGCTGCACCAAACCACCTTCCACTAAAATTTAAAATATAATAAAAATTAAACTCTAACATATAGGCCTAGGACTAAACAAAATTATTGTTTGTTGCCTAATAAAGTGGACAGAAATGACTGCTTTGGAGCAGATGGGAACAATAATAAATCCATTAATTTTTGTTAGATTATAAATAGCAGTGAAACTACAGTAATTAGGCTAATATCAAAACAAGGAATTAAATTTGAAATTGAATGTGAAAATTCATGTCACTTTGTTAGATTGAGGAAACAACTAAAGAAAAATACACTATGAATAGTACAGGTCAACCTGGTTAAGAATTTCCCACACAAATAAAAGAGACGGGCGGTACTGGGTAAAGGCAATTTGATTTCCTGCTTCGAACAAGGTACTCAATCGTACAAGTATTATTAAGATAAGCTTATCTAATAGTGACATTAAAGGGTCAAGACCAAGGGCCAAAATTTATCAAACTAGAAATCAGCTTAAATTCATCTTAAGTTCATTTTTTTTGCTTAAGTCAGATTTATCAATATTGCTTTAGCTTAAAAATGGCTTAGAATTAAAAAGTTGATTGTACGCATGTGTCACCTAAGACGATTTTTAAGCTAAGATTTTGCTAAGATGGTTTGATAAATCAGCTTAAGATACGGTATTTGCTTAGGGACATCTTAACTTTTTTAACATTTGCTGAGATTGATAAATCCCGGGCCAGGACATACCTCCAACTTTAAATTGACAAAGATAGAAAAATGTTAAATACAGAAACAATGTATACATAATTTGGCCTTAAAATGTAAAAAAAGTGTAATTTAAAAAAAAGCTTAATGAAACTGTGATATGTTTTCAATTACAGTATATATAAAAATAACGTAAAATGTAAAAGAATAAAGAAAGAATAGGAAAGAAACCTTAAGCGGCTAAAAAATTTTCCGAAAACAATAATAATCAATATGTCATTAATTGTTTTACGTTTTTGTAGCAAATTTTGGACACTATTTGTCAGATCAAGGTGTCAAGCCTACACGTTTCATAATTTGACATTGAATCCTGGCCTTTTGCCACCTGCCTATTGCCACACTAGGCCAATTGCCACCAAGGCCCATTGACGCACAGCGTTTTGCCATTGGTACTGGTACGAGCATTTATAATGCGCCTCTTCCTTGCGGTTATAAAGCACAATTCTTTTCCCTGGTCATTGGGTCCACATGCATGCAAAGTGTTGCAGCTGGTAATCAGCGCAGGAGCAGGCAACCCCACCAGGTACCCATTAATACTCCTAGGTGGAGAGAAGCAATGCAGATAGAGTGTCTTGTTCAAGGACACAAGGAAAATTGAAATCCCGACCTTGTGGTAGGGAAACCACACAATTCCCGCTGTGCCATGCCGCCTTAAGCCTCTGTGTGCCTAGGCCCAACCAAGGATTTACACCTCAGCTGGATTTTCAACAGGGCCCCATGGCTGTCAGCATTAGAGTGGGGACCACACTGGGGAAAGAACTCACAGCTATTACCGGTATTGCCAAAACACTCATTAGGGTCATCTGCACAAATTTAAGAACAGTAATTTGAATAAAATATGAAAACACATCTATTATTTTATTATTTTACTGTTATATCATTAATGTTTTGTCTCATTGAAGTATATTTGTATTACTTTATATTGTATAATTTTTATGTTATCTGAATAAATAACTAAATAAAAACTAGAATGAATAATTATAAATTAGACAAGATAAGATAGATAAGCCGTATTTTTATAATCTCAACTAGGCAACTTGAGATCTTGTTGTCTGATAATCTGAGTCTGTGAGCAATAAAAATACAATTAAATCTGATCAGTTAATAATTGGAAAAGCAAAATGATTCAGTTTAAACTAATATATATTAAACTAACACATTTTCTTTCAACACATAAAAGCCTATACTAAGCTAAATATGTGAGATGTCATCCCAAATTGAAGTCCACTATGATTGAAATTCAGATGTAGCTAAAAAACATACGTTGGAGAAAATTATCTCAACATTTATAATCAACTGATAGCTTTCTAGTTGTTTTCTATAAGATCAGTAGAAAGATTAGTAGAAATCAGTATAGAACTTTCGATAAGATGCACTATAAACAGTACTAAAATCTGAATCAGTGGCATTTTGGTCAAAGCATGACATATCAAATTTTCTTTTTTTAATACAGTACATCAAACTGACCTGGCTTATACATCACATTTTACATCTCATATACTATGATTTTTTGCTGTATATGATTTCTTGATTATATCAATACTACATAAAAACTATTTAACTATTTAAGTTCTATTTTTTGACAATAATTTTTTTTGATACTTCATAAAAATTTTTTAATGCACCATGAATTTGATTTTTAATCTCTATAAATAAATATAAGTATTTCGGTGTGAATCTCACCAAGGATAGTACACCGGGAGACAATCCCCTACTCTTTTCCGAACAGTTTACTGCGTTCTTTAACGTGCACATGGTCCATATTGCACATGGGACCGACGGCTTAAACGTCTCATCCAAAAGACGGTGTGCTATCGTAACTTGAGCAGCGATGGGAATTGAACCGGGGACCTTGAGATCTCCACGGTTCAGCGGAAACACAGTGGCTACCACCAGATTAGAAGACTGAGCTATGCTGCACCCTATATAGTAATAGTTTCTACACTAAGAAAATGAACACAAATGACACTAGAATACTGAAGATATATCTAAAGTATGAAAATGTATAATTGCAATAAAAAAACAACTTTTGAATCCTGACCTATATTTTCCAAAAGATATATAATTTTAACTAGGAAAGTCATGTGGCTGAGTAGTAGGCACCGGCTCTTACCATCGGCGCTGGTTCAAGAAAATAGTCCAGTACACATTGGCTTGTGTGCACTTTAAAGAACTAATTTGCCTGACAGGGGCCGAAGTCCAGACAAGAGCAAAGTTGCCGTGGTTAGGCATCGCTCTAAATCTTTTGAAAAGGGGAAGAATATGACCTCACTGGTCTCCCCTGCCCCCTTTACTTTTTTTTTTTAATAGGGCGTACTTAATGCTATGGTTAATTTTAGTCCTGTACAGTAGTTGTGGAATGATGTGATAACATGAAGTTATAGTAGTGCCTCTGTACGGCTGCTACAGAAGTCACAGACCACACCCATTACTAAAGTCAGAGCAGTGATGCTACATTTAACCTCAGCTTTGATTTGCATTGGTTGTTTATTGTGTGTTAATCCTGGTCTAGCAATTCTTCTTCAAAATGCTTGTTCGATTAATTGGGTATGATAAAGAAATAGTAAAATAGTATATGTGTGATATCAAGCTATTTCAGTCGGAAGTTGCCAGGCCGTTTTTGAGATATAAGCAAAAACAATAGAGAAGGTCAAAATTTTAACTTTCATGTTTAAACCTTTATTAAATTATAAAAAGTATCTAAGAACAAGATTTATTTATTATTTTTTATATTTTGTGTCTCAAAATACTCTAAAAAAACGAATTTAGTTAGCCACTCTAACTGGAAATATGTCAAAGGCATTTTATCCTTCCAAATACTCACAAATTTACCATTTTCCCAATCTTGTTCAGAATTCAAAATAATGTCATGCTTGGTATCGTTGGAAAGCTTAATATAAGCTTTAATTTTGATTGGTCATAGTCATTTCGTCAACACATCCTCTTCTGTATACAAATACAAGCCTCCTTGATGATTATCGCGAAATTGACCTGCTGATTGGGTTATTTTAATCAGCTGACCATTTCTGAGGGGTGGCTTAGCCGTGTTGCTTGTTTTTTCGATCGAAGCGTGGGCATGGTAGCTGTGCATGTCATGTGTTCTTACTAGCATCTACTTGCAGGGTGATATATTTAGCTCTGATAAAAAAGCCTCCTTCCTTTGTCAATTTTCTACCCTGAAAAAGTTTTTTTTATTAACATGGTTAAAGATTCCCACACAAATAAAATATACGAGTAGTACTGGGTAAAGACAACTTAATTTCTTGCTTTGAACAAGGAATCCATTCATAGAAATCTTATGAAGATAAGCCTATAGTGGGTCGGGACCAGGATATCCTTCGACTTAAGATTGACAAAGATTGAAATATGTTAAAGACACAATGTATACACAGGCCTAGTTCTAGAATCTTGTTAAAATATGTAATTATGTATCGAAATGATATATTTATACATATAGGGCCTATATAAGGAAAATTTCCAGCCGATAAATAAACACAAATGGCACTGGGTAAAGACAACTTGATTTCTTGCTTCGAACAAGGTATCCATTCATAGAAGTCATATAAAGATAAGCTTATCTACGAGTGACTCTAGGGTGGTCGAGACCAGGACATATTTCCAACATTAAATTGTTTACACTCTGACTGCCAGGGGTTTGAAAAAATAGTATCAGCCACCGCCAGATTTTTTGCGAATTTTAACACTTTTCCAAAGCTCGTTGAGAGTATGTATGTGATCAGATTGACATGAATACTACAAGAACTACAAACATTTTAGCTTTACAATGGTACCAAACACTTATTCTAATAAAAATCTGTGACCCGTAACAGTAAAATGAAAATGACTCACTTTTAGAGATTTACGCAATTTTGCACAATGAAGCCCGAGATAATCGCGATTTTGTG
The DNA here is from genome assembly GCF_011630105.1 of Anneissia japonica. Classification (NCBI taxonomy): domain Eukaryota; kingdom Metazoa; phylum Echinodermata; class Crinoidea; order Comatulida; family Comatulidae; genus Anneissia; species Anneissia japonica. The sequence goes on from NW_022758217.1 coordinate 8,381, forward strand.
AAAGGAAATCAATACCGCTCTACGCTAATGTAAACCAACAAATAGTGAAATACTTACGGTCCAGACTGAATATAGTGTTTTAAATTGCTAGTACATGTCGGTAATTATCCCATCTATCGGATTCTGTAAAAAAACCTGAAACATGGATATCTCCATTTGGCGGTCAAGCGTTGTGTTACCAAACACAAAGATCTCCGTGTTTGGCGGGCAGAGTGTTAACTATGGAACAAGTATACAGAGAATAGCCCAATAGTGTAAAAAAATTGTATTTAAAAATTAATTAATAATGTATGTTTTAAAGTAATATGTCAGAAATAATGACATACTTAAAAATATATATTTATATAAATATTATGCTTTAATGCTTATTTAGTAAAATAAATCAAATTTAACGAAAATATGGAAGAAGCACAGAAAAAAAGAATGGGAAAGCAATTTGGAGCAGCTGAAATATTTACCGAAAATTAACAATAATAATCATTTTGTCATTATTCATCACGTTCTTGTGAAAATTTGTTGGTACTAATCATCAGGTCAAGGTGCTGGCAGCCTACACGTTTCATATATTCGACATCAAACACAAGACCTTTAACATGATTTCAAGATTCTTTATATGATGAGAGTATAGCTTATGACAGACAATATTATTAATGAAAAATATAATAAAAATATACGAATGTCTTACCTTAAAGCGAGTTAAATGTGTAATTTCATTGGACAAGATCTGACAAGTGTCCAAAGCCAGTGTATGTAGGTTTTTTTCAAGGAAATGTGCCTTCTAAATTGGCATGGCGAATATTTACATTTTATACATCAGTTAAGTATACGAGACTTTCCAAAGATACGAGATACATTATGTACATTATTTAAAAAAATTTTCTATTCAATCAAACAAATACTGTATAACCCTTGTTGCTAAGGTAAGATTCCAAATGTACCGTGCTATGCTAGCTGCCGAGTCTACCTACTCTAGCGTGACAAGAACTTGATCGTTTATTGCTGTTTTCTCGGAACCTGCCAGCTAAATTAGCGTTATTATTATCGTTATAACTTTGGATCTAGAAATCAGATTTTCTATGATAATGTTTTCACCATTATAAAATTTATAATGTGCTTATTTCATGTGGATATCATATCTCAAAATGACATTTTGCGACATGCAACCAAAATTGCTTAATATCGTCACATATGAGCTTTCCTGTTCTCAGAAAATGAACACAAATCAAATGCTATTGAGTCGAAACTTTCAAAACGACTAATTTGAAAATTTACATTAATAAGCACAATTTTGCAAAAAAAAGACCTACGCCAAGCCAACACATGTCTGTCACAGTTTGAGAGTGCCATATCTGGCCAACCAGCTCCCTATTTAAAAAGTTTGAGAGTGAGGACATCCCCTCCCGAACCCTTCTCCTCCTCAATCCCTACCAGCTCGGGCATACTGCACTCGGATGGCACTGCTCGTCAAAGTTATTATTACATAGTTACCAACTTGAGGAGATTTGAAACTCGTGACTACAGCAGTTGGCTGGTTGGGGGTCCAGGGGCGAAGCCCCAGTGGAGGTCGGGTTTGAGTCACATAATCAACAGTTGGTTGTGAAAATGAACGTGCAAGACCACATGGGCCTCATTTTACTAAAGTGCGTTGTTGGCCGAGTTATTTTGGTCGAAAAAGAGAAATTTTCTCGGTTAATTGATTCTCAAATGAGATAACGAAAAAATCTCTAATGACTCAAGTTACGGCATGACTGTTTTTATATTTTTAATAAAACCAGTCTCTTCTCATTTTAAATACATTTTCCCATGAATTCGTAATAATTAGGTTATCATGCATAGACTTGTGCTAACTGGGTGACAAATTTATGATCACCCATGTTTCTGCAAAATCACATTGAAACATGGGACCGTCCCGCAAGATGCGAGATGGTTGGTAACTATATTATTATCTTACTAAGCC
>NW_022758217.1:11173-28436 GCF_011630105.1 Anneissia japonica
GTGTATGTGTGTATAAATTCAAGTTTAAATTTATTGTCATATACAAAGTAAATGTGTTTTTCAAGGTTCATAATAAAACAGAGACATACTAAAACACTATACAATGGATACGATACAAAATAAGAAGCCTATACGTAAAATGATGTAAAACATTAAAAATATAAAAAACCGATAACATTGCATAAAAATTCACTGTGATCGAGTAAAAAAAATATGAAAGTGCAGAACACTTAAATACTAGGATAAAATGCAAAATTTCTCAAGTTATCTTTTAAATAGCTTATTGTATTGCCCGATTGCACATGAAGAAATGATTTGTTTTGACGATCAGTCTTCTTAATTGATGTCTACCGATTCTTGAAAAAGGCGTATTAATAAGTAGGGCCTAGTAGGTGCAATTCCAAGGCTCTACTCCAGGTAATAACTATTTAAATCACCAGTATATAAAGCAGTATCTAGAATAAGTTGTTTTATTAACAGTTTAATAAATTAATTAACTCGAACAATTTGTACTTAACCTGCCCTACGGCCTAGGTCTTAGATGATGTATTATTAACTACTCAAATGGTAGATCACCTGTTTTATTATTATGGAACAATCTGTTAAGCTACGGCGAATTACCTACAGTACAGTATATTGAGAAATGAAATGTACCATTTCCTAACAGGTTGTTGTACGTAAAACTGTCTTCTTCATACTGATATGTATATAAACACGAGGGGGAGGGGGATGAATATAAACAGATGCCCGTCTAGAGCCAAATTTTATCATCACACATGTAGGGGATAGGGGAGTGGTTGGGGTTGTATATGAACAAGTGTAATATTATGTATGGCAGTTCGCCATGTAATGCTCAAGTTGGTGTGCCCGATTCCAATGTATGTTCCGGATGCAAAGACTGGATCTTCACTGCGGTATGTAATATTGTAGTGCGAGATGATTTACTTTAAATAACTGAACTGACTACATCTCTTCTGGTTATAATGCAAAGCTTTTATTCACACTGCGTGATATATACAATATATACAAGTAAGATTGTGAGACGTAGTGTTTCCTTCAAGGTATCAGAAGGAAGTCTTTCTTGTTCATATAAAGGTAATAATACACCAAAATTTTAATTAGTGAGAAATTTCAATTTCAGGTATTGAGACAATGGCAATTTTCGTTCATTTTCACAATTTCGTTCCTTCATACCAAAAAATTGAGTGTATAGCCTGTAACTAGTGCTTGAAGAAAACACAGAAGAAACAGTAACTTGTTACTTTTGGTGTACGTGGGCCAAACATGGTTGAAAACGCCAATGTTGTCTGTATAGTTGTACATAACATGATTTTCAAGATGGTAATTATTCAAAATGGTTGATATTTAATGGGTGTGTGAATGATATGTGACAATAAACATAGTTTATATGTTCTATAGGGTAGAATGCATACTTGTAACAGTTCCTATGTGCTTTCACCACCCTCATTCTACCACTTAGAAATTAGGAAGGAAGTCAATGATGTCAATATTGCAGACACTATGTCCTGATGTAGCAATTAAAGATGGCGGAAAGGGTAAATCTGGTGGAGGAATGATGGGTACTACTACCATGAGGTAGGGGCCCTCTATTGAAAATCGAATAGCGTTTGGAACACAATTGCACGCGTTCGACACAAATGCCTTTTACTGTCATTTGAAGGACGCTCTCTAGAAAATTGTAGTACTTTTCAAGGTCAACGACATAACATTGCTGAAATTTAGGCCTGACAGTAGCCTTGGCCTACAGTTATTTTAGTTTCATGTATTACTTGGATGTCTATATTTCTCAACCAGTCTTCAGATAGTAATGTTTTTTTAGCTAGGCCTAGACTAGCCTAGCGATGCCATGTATTGTAGCGATGGTTGATGTCTCTTTCGGGCGTCAGTGTTTGTTTACATAGAGCATGGCGGTTTTGATTATCTCAGCTTCGTTGTGCGAAATTGCGTGAATCTCAAAAAGTAAGTCTGTTTCATTTTACTGTTACGGGTCACAGATTCTGATTAGAATAAAATGTTTGGTACCATTTTATAGCTAAGATGTTTGTAGTTCTTGTAGTATTTATTAATTACGTGCCAATCTGATCTCATACGCACTCTCAATGAGCTTGGAAAAATGTTAAAATTCGCTAAAAAGTCTGGCGGTGGCTGATACTATAAAAACCCCTGGCGGTCAGAGTGTTAAAAAAAAACCAAAAGTTCCCACAAATGGGTTCCCACGGTACTCAGTTGAAGCAGACACGCTCTTTGAACGCCGCCTTTAGGAATGTAGGCCAGATGCTAAAAACATAGACGACTGGATATTTTAGGTACAAGACATGGGATGGCAGTATTTACGCTTGTGTTCCGTATTCATGCATTGTCATTAACTTCGTCTCTGCTATAACTCTGAATTTATTATTTTGTAAAAAAAAATTATTAAACTTTTTTAAGCTTTTAATAAATTTCATGTAGGCATGGATCCAGATTTCACACAATATTCACAATTGGATTAGGATGATAATGTCTGCAATCTAGCCGCGAACACAAATATGTAAAACGTTCAGTAGTTAAACTGTAACTTTATTGCATAGTATTTTAAAAATTCAGATAGGCCCTATAAAATTATATGTTAACAAATTAATTCAAATACCAAATATGAATGATGTATGCCCTACCTGACATGTTTTTTGTTGTTGCAAGTATTTGGGATACTGAGCATGGCAGAAAGGGAAACATCGTCCGTATTATTATTTATGACTTTTCACTTGTTAATTGCGGACTTAATAAATTTCTTTAAAACATTTTCACCATTATAATTTTTAATAATAAAAACCATAAAAATACGCCTATGATGGCGTAAGCGGTAATAAAAAAAAAATTGAATAGAATGGAATTGAATATTATAGTAAAGTGTGTATAGTGTAATATAATGTATACAGAATATTGTTATGAAAGAAAATTTTCATGAAAAATCCAGATACACTATAATAATACACACATCTGCATATTAAAGAACATAAGATTAAACTCAAAAACAAAAACTCCTGTATATTAGGCAGCAGACACACACTCCCAGTGGGAGACTATTTTTACTAAAGTTACTGCATACAGCCTAAGTGGCATCTAGTTGAAAGCAATATAACTTACTGAATATTTAAGCATTCAATATTTTTTACACTTTTTTTCAAGTTTATACCACATTGATTGTATTGTATAAATATTTAAGGTAATGTAAAAGATGGTTGGCAATGTGAAATTCACAAGACAAAATGTTCCTCTAGCCTAGCCCTACTTACTGCCTGGGACTCCTATGAAGACTTGGGCTTAGCCATGGTGTTGTTTACAGTACATTAATTGTTCATTTTCATGTGCATATATTTTTGCGATGTTTATATTTTAACGGTAGATACTTTCTACGCGAAAAATGCGAAAATTAATGTACCTTGAAAATTAACACTTTTTACAGTAAGTCAAATTCTTCAATAAGTTTCACTACAAAACAATTTATTTCAATAAAAAGAAAATGAAGGGAGTCCTCTATGGTGTATTTTTGTGCTCTTTTGACCAAGACGTAAATCTAATAAATTATTTGATGCAGAGAAGCACTTTTTGTAGAATAACCATCTTAAAGCTACATTTACACTGACACAATAACGACAAGACATCGACACAATAAAAATGGGTTATGTTGAAAAATATAAAACAATGTGATGATATGTCGTGTCGTTATCGTGTCTAGTGTAAATGTAGCTTAATAGATGCATAAAGATTTCCTTAATACAAACTCAAATTCTTTCATCTCATTGGAAGTTGATAACTTATTTGAAATAAGCTAATCAAAGGTTTTAGTAGACTGTTTTCTAGATTCAAGCATGACAATATTCTTTTTGGCCTAAATTCAAATTCTTAAATATTAATATTAAATAAACCAGCATTTGACATTACATAAATTACACAACTTTTCCCTTAGAAATAAATGAATTTTTTTCTATTGCTCAGTTTAAAAATGAATGCAAACTGAAAAATCTGGGACAAATTCCTGATGTTGACGGTAGATAAGGAGAAGACGCAGATTTTCATTACCACATGTTATCATAATTACCATTATAATAATTAATAGGAGGATCTATCTAGCTCCAATGAATATATGTTTTTATTAAAGTTACTGCATACAGCCCAGTGGCATAACAGGTTGAAAGCAATATAACATACTTAAATATAGAAATTAAGCAATTAAATATTTTCTTCCATTTTTTTAAAGTTTACATCATATTGACGTGTTATTATTTAGTAAGTGCATCAAAAGCAACAGCACTAAAACAAAGGCATTCTCAGAGATAATTTTGCAAAGACAGCATGAATGTTTGCAATCTACCATCTTGTAGGAGAAAACAATGCAAAGCTGTTTAGAAGTGATTATTAAAATGGCATATATGTCCTGTAGCGTATATTTTGCAGTATAAAGGTTTCACAAAACAAGAAACTAAAAACTAAATAATGCGGAGTCAATTCATTACAACTTACTTTTTTTTATAAAATGAAGGACAACTGGGTTTTCTTTTACTGCAAATCAACTTAATCATATGTATACACTTTGGACAGTTTACCAATTAAGGAATTAATTAAATAGTTAACTTCAAAACAATATTCGTCAGACAACAGTGTTTTCACACTACTAGAGTTTCCAGACACAATTAATTTCTTAGATCATTTTGCAGCAAGTATCGTTGAGCTCAGCGAATCATTGAGCTTTTTGAAAGCAGTCAATCTGGACTTGAATTTCAATTTGCATGTCGTAAGGATTGAAACATATATTATTGAAACTGTGAATCATCCAGAAATCTAGCCTATATTGTGACTGAAAATGAATTGGAATCAAATTAAATTTGAATTGTCATTATTGCTTGTCGATCTTGCCCGACTATCAACACGCTTTGAATGTTGTAATGCCTGTGCAGATCCAAGCACGTGGAATTACTTTGCAAGATGAAATTTTTGTACAGAAACCAGAAAGTCAATTATTCCAACTAACAAAAGAGTTGACACTGACTTGTGAACTTGCCACTCCTGACCAGGATTCATCCAGTTTGATATATATTGTTAAAAATAATGATATAAAAATTTGATCTGAAATAGTTTCTATTACACTTGCAACAAGCAGAGATAGCACAAAAGGATCTTACAGATGTTATCAACGTAATTATAAGTTGTGTACATGCTCAACTCCAGCCCATGTGGTAGCAAAAGAAGGAAACTTTCCAAGATGTAGAAACAATGGAAATAATTTCATAGCGGGTTAAAAGATTGAAATATACTGCAGTGGATCTACAACTACAAATGTCTCATGGAAAAAAGATCTGAGATGGATAAAAGGAGAGTTTCCTGAAGATGCCCTGAATAAAACAATTAATAGAGATGGAGGAGGACATGCAATTATTTTAAAATCTTTATTTATAGCTAACACTGGATTTAAACAATTCAAATGCAAACTGAGTGTCAACCTTCCTCAGAAATATAACTCAGTATGCTCATTAACCATCAACGTTTTTCCAAAGGTTCACAATCAAACAGTCACCATCGATTTTAATTCTAAAAGTCATCAATTTAAAAGAGAAAAAGCTTTTGAAGTCAACATGCTGAACCGTGGAGATCTCTAGGTCCCCGGTACAATTCCCATCGCTACCGCTCCTTGTGTTTCAGCTAGAGGGCTGAAATACAAGTTACAATAGTGCACTGTCTTTCGGATGAGGCGTTGAAGCCGTTGGTCCCGTGTGCATTTATGGCCCATGTGTACGTTAAAGAACGCAGTACACTCTTCGGAAAAGAGTAGGGGATTGTCTTCCGGTGTACTGTCCAATCACCACCACTTGAAATAAGTCTTCTTCTAGTCCTTCGTGGGCTATCCTTGGTGTTTACACCAAATAAATCCAATCCAATCCAATACTATGAGTTTACCCCACAGAAACCTTGAACAGGCAGATTACTTTCAAGACAGCAAACTACAGAAAGTCAAGTATCAAAACAGCACTGGATTTAAGTTCTCTAACAGTAAGTTCTACAAAGATATCCCAAACACAAAAAAAACAACAGTTATTTTAGTCAAACAAACTGATAACAACCACCAAAATTGGCCACAGATCGTGCCTGTACTTTTTGTATATTATGATGTGTATTATGCTTTAATTGTATATTTTGTAGAAGACGGCACTCCCAGAATGTCAAAATAACTATTAAACCAAAGGACTGAACATTATGAAAATACTGGAAATTTACAACAAAAACAAATGCTCTTAGAACTATTAATACCAATCCACCACACCAACTCTTTTTATGACATTAATGTAGTAAATATAATGAGAATGCGAATCACCCAATTTCAGATTTAAGTCAACGGCAAGCTCAAGAATCTATGTTAATAGCTGTGTGGATGATGATTATGCAATGAGTAATGAAGATTTGAATGATGTGAAAGTCTTTGCTGGTGTTAAAAAGAAAGTAAAGCAAAATAAAAATGTGATTTACAAAAACAGATGACACACAGTGATCTTACAAATCAACTCAAACAGATGGACACAGCCATCCTTTGTATGTATATGAAAAAAAAAAAAAGTAAATCTAAAAAACCTGCTTCAAGGATGAAAAACTATAAAAATTAATAATACAGTAAAACTTGCCTAAGTCGAAAAATTGTCTCAAATAAATTTAAGTCAAATAAAAATGAAAGTCGAACATGCCAAATTGATCTGTTTTCCATTAATTGTTAGTCCGTAAGTCGAAGTCAAAATCTTGACGTAAAACTTCAATCATTTTAAGCTGTCGCCGCTTTACCAACAACGATGTGAACGTCAACAAGTGACTCATACATTTGGCAATGCAGAAATTCACACGCTAAGTAAGCCCGACAAGTGACTCGTGTTTACATTGCATTGCATAGCGGTACTTTGTGTAGTTTATTTTACATGCGACTCAACTCACATTCCTTACTATTGTTCAGACATGCGGTAACGTCGACAAGTGACTCATGTTTAGGCACTGTTTCGGGTTTTGTTCTTTTTTAAATACTGTAAATTAAATTGTATTGTAAGATACGTACAGTAATTGTAAAATAAATGTCTTATGGAATTTAGGTATAGGGAATAACCAGTCATATAAAACAAATGTGCTACTGTAGTTTTATCTTCATCCCGATCTTTGTTGCATACAAACTATATGCAGAGCATCGCCTGCTCTCCTCGCGGTGCAGCGGGAAGCAAGCACATGCATGAATAGTGGGCGATTTTTGAACGGTTCATTTTGCGGCGGGGTATACACATCTGGTTTACTTACGATTATATATTATAGAGTTTCACCTAGTAAGTATTGGTTTGGTCTTTGGGATTTTCCAACCGAATTTATCGTATTGAAATTGTGTTCGCTTGATGGCCATGCAAAAATAAGTTATTAATTGTTACGGTAGTTTATCAAATATAAATATGATTAAGCTTTAATTTAAGTATTGACTGATTCCTCTTTATAATGTATTAAAAAGAATGGCATAGAAGCAGTTAACAAAACGTTTAAATATACTGTAATAATTAAAGAATTAATTGCTACTCCGAAGAATACTGCTTTCAAGGTACCGTAAGTTTAGGTAGCCTAGGCCTTTACTTCTACAGTTTTAGGCCTAGGCCAAATGTGCGGTCAACATTGTGTGTGTACCGTCAGTTTTTGAAAGTGGGGGGGGGGGCCTGGTGATATTTCATGAGGTAATAAATCCAGTGTGAGAGCGAAGCGAGCACCTAGGCTGCGGGCCAGGGGCCGCCAAGGGCCCCCAGTTGGGAGGGAGGAAGCTATGAATATTTGAAAAATTTGGGTAAATTATTAGTTTCAAGACAGGCATCACGCTACATGTAATATGACTTCATAATTGTTGCATTTTTCGAAGTCAAGATTGCTTCCATTAGCAATGAATCATTCATCATGTGAGGGGTATTCTTGATATCCTTGATATCCTTGATATGGTATTCCCTGACGAACCCTTCTCTTTTCCCCCTGATGGATGAATTTACCCTTCCAGGAGCCCGGAAATGGTACTTCAACAGTAGCGGATTCAGGCTGAAGCAAGAAAAAAATATAATTATAGCACCTCTAGATGGCTGGAAATGGCACTCTCAGATTTCAATTTGAAGATATTTTCTGTTTTTTCCATCTTTTTAAATGATATTGAAAAGCTTAGAAGGGTGGAGGCCTGTGCCGACTGCTCTCCGCCACTGTTTAATATAACATGTGACCTAGCCTATAATTTTGTTTCACGAATGACTACAGTAATTCGCAATGTCAAGTGGAAATGTTTTCACTACAGTTTTTACAACCTATAATACATCAGTGATGGCGCCAGGACCTGCCCAACGGAGGGGCTACAGGCCCCGAAGAGGGGGGGGAGCTAGGTGAGCAATCGGGTCTTACTTGGCTGGGAGCCAGGAGGCAGCATAGGGCCCCCGGTGGGGGTGCAGGGGGCGAATCCCCCTGTAAGCCACGAATATTTGACGAATTATAGCGAATTTTTACTTATTTGATAAGCATTGAGCTATTATGGGTTTATGATTACCCGCGGGGGGGGGGGGGCCTATAGCCCCCCCCAGCCCCTCTGGCATCACCACTGTAATGCATTAAACTATATATTCTGTATTTAACCATCAGAGAACTTTATTCTTAATACTGTAAATGGCCTAATCATAGAGAAAAAAATAACCTAATTAAGTATCTTATTTTCATTAAATTAGATTTAGACGTTAGTTTGATGGTACTGTAAGCCAATGAGTTACACCTACAACTTCATCGTTAACATAAACAGAACTAGAACATTGCACCATAAATAGTGTCTACCGTCCTCTGCCCTGTGCCTAAATACAGAATTTATGCAAGGTAGGCAAGCGATTCCATTGTTTTCTTCATGCTCTTTTCAAGGAAACTTTACAGACACGCACTTTACAGACACCGATCAATAATTATGGTACACTACTCAGAAAGAGAACTTTCGGTTATAAATGAAAAAAAAAAATCTATATTGTATTATACTAATATTAGGTCAATTTATAAGGTGAAAATAAACAAATTTAATGCTAAAGGTTGGCTAAAATATACTTACAATCGAACATTACAGTACATAATGAATAGTTATCTCTATGCAAATTATTTATAACAAAAACTTTAAACTGGAGATGAATTTATATCAAAAAATATTTATAAAAAGGTATAAAACGGGAAGCAGAGGTACACCAGTTAGGGCTTCTCTTTATTAAGGTAATAGGATAATGAACTTGGTGTTTGAAAGTAAGATTTGATCAAAACAAGGAACTAAACATACAAGTCATTATCATTCTTTGTTCTAAAAATAAAAGGAGGAAACAACTAAAGTAAACTGTTTTAGTAAAAAAAAATAATTTTAATATTACCATAAATTTTGAAAATTTAAAAAATACGGAATTAAATAGGTAACAAAGTCATTATAATTAATTTTTAATTATTGTTGTTATTTACCTGTTTAATTATTATTTGATTTATCAACTCCACTTGTGCAGCCTAAAAAGTTATACTTCTGGAATACACTTCCACTCCGGATCAAGGCTTCATCCTCCACACACGAATTTAAAACTAATCTTAAAACCTTTTTATTTGAAACTTACTTTACATAATTATTTCCTAACTTTTTACACTTACCTTACTTGGGTCAGCGTCGCTGCCTCGGTGGAGCACGGTAGCGGAGCTTGGTGGAAAATATTGGAGCTCAGCATACCACCTTGTGTAGAGTATCTGCGAATACATGGCTACATAGAGAGAGTGACGCTGACCCAAGTACGGCTCATGTAATTTAATTGTCTGGTCCTTAAACTTCATTGTTTCTTTTGCCGGTCATATTTTTTACTTCTTGTGGAGGGGCGCCATGAGCGTTTTCTTTAAACGGATACCGGCGCTTTAAAAGTTTTCATTATTATTATTACTATTATTATTATTATTATAAATAATAATAATAATAATGGTGAAAATGGTAGTAGAAAGAGTAATAATAGTAAAAGTAATTAAAATAATATTTATTATTATTATTCATTAATAATGATAAAAATAACAATGATAAATAATTTTAATAAAGATAACAAAGGTAACAATAATAATAATAACAAGATTGAAATTCTTCATCGACGAATTTTAGGTGATAGCAGGATCCGATAGTTTTCCTCAGCGAGAAAATTTTGAAACGCCAAAAATGGCATTAAATTGAAACGTGCTTTAAATTGGTCAAAAAGTGATCTTAGAATTTCACAAAAATTTAAAGAAAAAAATGAGGGAGTGGGGGTGAAAAAAAACCATTCATTTTGACAATGATGACGTCATCAAGATGAAAATGAATGGTCGAGTTTCGAAAGCAATTTTGTTCGAGTTCCGAACGCTATTCGATTATTAATAGAGAGCGCACCTACTGTACCTCATGGTAGTATTACCCATCATGCCTAAACCGCCTTTTCCGCCATCTTTAATTGGTACATCACGACATAGTGTCTACGCCCCCGTTGGGGGCAGTAGACACAAAAACCATAAGTTAACTAAAAAGAAAAATCCCATCAAGGATAAACCAAAGTGAAACTGTTATTTCAAATAGTATCAAATAGTATATCATAGCCTAAAAGCTGCCTCATCAGCAGTGTTATCGAACCAGGAACTACTGATAACATAATGTTCTTCATGCATTGAAACAAAGGCCAATCTGGATTTCAATTTGCACCGTCAAAAGAATAGAAAGGGACATAAATAAAACAACAACCGCAGTAAACTGTTGTTGTTTTAAAATCCGTGGATCCATTGTGTGACAGACAATGTCTTTAAAACATATTAATCTTGAATTGTCAATATTGCTTGTTGTTCTTGCTCAACTATCAACACACTTCACATGTTGTAATGCTTGTGCTGATGGAGATGAAGTCACTACACAAGATGATATTTTTATACAGAAACCAACAAGTCAAAAATTCCAACCAACAAAGGAGGTAAGACTGACTTGTGAACTTGCTAATCTTGATAAGAATTCATCAAGTTGGATATATATTGTTAAAGGTAATGAGACAAAAAAACGATCACAATCTAAAATAGTTTCTCTTAAGCTTGCAACCCACAGAGATAACACAAAAGGACCTTACAAATGCTGTCAACTTAATAATGGATTGTGTACATGCTCAACTCCAGCTCAGATGGTACCAAAAGAAGGACATTATCCGAAATGTACAAGCAATGGCAATAGTTTCATTGCAGGTGAAAAGATTGAAATATTTTGCAGTGGTCCAAAAACTACTAATGCCTCATGGATGGAAGATCTGAGATGGACAAAAGGAAAATTTCCTGAAGATGCCCTAAATGAAAAAATTGACCGAGGTGTAGGAGAACGTGCAATTGTTTTGAAATCTTCATTTATAGCTAAAACTGGATTTAAACAATTCAAATGCAAATTAAATGTCAACAGTCCTCAGAAATATAACTCTGTATGCTTAATAGATATCAACGTTTCTCACAGAGTTGACATTTGCGGACGCACAAATAGCCAACAAGGCTACCAAACAGCAGTACAATGTTGTGCCTCTGAAAACTCTGAACTTCCATTTAATTTCTCCTGGTCTATTAACACAGCCATACCCAATAATATTGTTATGTTGGAACCGAATGGATCTCAAGCAATCTTAACTTTAAACCAATCTGAATACAGAATGGAGAAGATAAAAATCACATGCAGTGTTTACAGTGCTCTAGGAACAGGATCTAAAACAGTTGTCATCAATTTTAATTATAAAAGTCATCAACCTGAAGCAAAAGAAATATTGACATCAACATACTATGATGAGTTTAGCTTTGCCACAAAGACACCTCAGACAGACAAAACGACAACCAAACCATTTTCAAGTGAGCAAACCACAGAAAGTCAAATATCAACAGGGAGCCAGATTATAAGTACTTCAACAGTAGGTTTAATTACTTATTATACTACAAAGGAAGGTTCAGGAGGAAATGAGTTCACACCAATTAGCACAGATCAGAAAGAAAACATTAGTTCTGATACAGATTGGTCTTCTAAACCATATACACTGAATAACACATATAATAGGACAGAGTGGAACAACTTAGGAACACTGACATCAAGTAAAAATCCTATTACAGCTTCAATAACAGGGAAATCTCAGAAAGACAAAAGAACAACCAAACTAAAAACACAAGAGCAAACTAAAGAAAGAGAAAAGTCAACACACCAGTTTGTAAGTTCTCCAAATGTAAGTACTACCACTTCTCACAATCCATTCAGCACTAATCAGAAAAATGAAATTAGTTCTGATACTGATACCACTCCTAAAGCATACAAAGAGAATGACAATATAAAGAGAAGTACACTGAAAACTTTACAAAGAACAACATCAACAGAGAAATCCCAAACACAAAAAACTAATTTCGTCAAACAAACAGATAAACAAAATAAACATTGGCTTTGGATTGTGTCAGTACTTGCAGTTGTCTTTTTCCTAATTGTATTTGTAATGGTTATATTATGCCTTCATCATACACGTTGTAGAAAAAGACATTCCAAAAAAGTCCAAATACCTATTAACCCAAAGAATTACTGTTATGAAAATACTGAAAATCTAGAACAAAGACAAACCTTTTTGAAACAATTATCAATCCACCATGCCAACTCTTTTTGTGACAGTAAAGCAGATAAGAACATGAAATGTGAATTGACGAGCTTCATACCAATGTCTGAAACTAATGAAACAGATATTTCTCTCTTAAGAATGTATTTTGAAGATGATGATTATGCAATAATTGATGAAGATAAAAATGATGAGAAAGACTCTGTTAGTGTTGGCGAGATAGTAATACAAAATAACTGTGATATACAAAAGAATAAATGTGCAGTTAACAATGATATTGAACTTTCCGCAGCACACAACAGGATTTCCACATCATCCATAGAAAGCCCAGCCTTGGTAGTATATGCATGCACTACATTTGATTGAGAAAACTTTGATTAATACATTTTAAAATGTATGTAGATTGTAATACAGTCAAACCTGAAAATTTACACACAACTTGTGACCAAGTAGTGGTAGTGAAATGGCAATGGGTTTTTAATTAATGTCAAATTTCATTGGTTGGCTAATGTTTACTTTGATGAATTGGAAAAGCTATGTTATGAATATACAATAAATTGTAGATAGGGCGAAATAAGGTGATAATGAATATGAATTAAATAATTAAAAATAGTTTAGAAAAGTTCAGAAAATAAAACACAATTTGCTACATTAAGTTAGTAAAATAAGGAGATGAATGTTATTTTAAATATGTTACTATTGTTAATTACTCTGGTATTAAAGATACTGATACCCAAACAGTCAAGAAAATACTTCAAAAATTAAATTATAACTTTGAATTACAGTTGTAAAAAGAATCTCATAAATTATCAACTTTCAATATTAAATCACAGAATAAAAAAAACATTGTATGTACAATATTTTAACATTAAGAAAACATTTACTGTAATCTGCAACCAGTAAACTTATCTATTCCTAAGTATACTTTTGTGTTGTTTGTCCTGAAATGTATATTTAATGTGCTTATATGTATTTTAATAATGTAATAATCCATACATTTTTAAATTAGTATTACTACAGTACAACCGTAATTGTATATATATTTTAAAGTTGCATTTTTTTTAAATTTACTGGATTTGGTAAAACACCTGTACAGTACTGTATATACTGTTACTGTATAATTGTTTTACACTATTAATAGATTTTTTATTTAATTGTTTTTCTTTCTCTCTTCTATACATTGAATGCACCAAATTATTGTGTGCTGCTAAAACAAAAGTCTATGTTCAGTTGAATAATGTGAGCAAATATATAGACTATGCATAGACTACAGTACATTGTATTATTAAAATTTCTGTTAATTGGTGAGAAAAAAGTTTAGTTGCAAACTAATCACCTTTGTGATACATTACCTTTTTCTTTGCTCTGTGCATAACACAAGCACTACAACTTATTTATTAGAGGGAGCCCTCTATGTTGCATTTTTGCCACTTACAATAATAATTATGAAATGGAATAAAACCTACTTTATATTAGGTCTTTATTTGTTCGTCTATATACTTATTTTATCTTATATTTGATTATGAATACTTATAATCGACTCATGTTTTCTGAAAAAACGAATTTCAAATTTGAATCAATGCATGTAAATATACTGTATGTATAATTATTATATATAATGTAAAGACACAGTAATAAAATACATTTTATTTCTTGACACATGCAATAGAGCTTTCAAATATATCAATTTTTTTCGAAATTGTTTGCTACAAGATTTGACATTAAAACATAAACATATGTAGAACAAGACCATCCTTTTAATGTGTAGTCATATAGACTAATGGGGGGAGGGAGGTTTGGCTAATACTATAATATATTAGAAGGTCATATTTTATCACTTGTTTCAACAAGAACCTTTTATAAAATATAATTATAAAGAACTCTTTGCAATGACCAGCTAAATTATAAATGCTTACAGGATCTCTGTATTAAAAACTTCATTGCTCAATTAAACGTATCCTAGAAAGAATTGCAGAATTGCGTTTCTTTTCAATACACTTTGATCATCATATCAGCAACTTTATCATCACTATGCCTCAATGGACTGTTCCAAACTGTCAATCAAACTTTAACTGACCGATCTGTTGTCGCATCATTTATCATCATTACCTTTGCAATCTTCCTCTTTATACGGCCATAACAATCATCATTCCCATCACCTTAACAATGTGCAAACATCAACTATTAAATTCTTTACCAACAACTCATGATGATTAACAGCATTCCAAGACAAATTTTATTATCATAAATCATCAAATCTTGCTGTAGTCATTGTCATACATCTTGAAATTGATTGAAAGTTATAGGTAGTCAAACCTTTTACAGGTCAGAAGTAACCAATCCCTCTTTCTTAAGCCTTCTTTTTCGTTTCATTTCATATTCGTCACATAAAACAATACTGAAGAGAGAAAAAACAACTGAGACAGGATTCCCAACAGCGAAATGAATAACACAGTGAACCAAAAATAAGGGTTTCCCCACAAAAAATACAACATAAAATACAAAACATTTCAATTACAGAAAGAGCAGTATACAAAAATGGGCACAATAATATAGGTTAAAAGTTTCCCCACGAATAAAATATACGAAGGGTAATGGGTACAACTTGATTTCTTGCTTCGAGCAAGGTATTCATTCGTAGAAGTCTTATGAAGATAAGCCTATCCAATAGTGACATTAAAGATCTTGGAACATGGTATTTTCTGTAGAGGGTGCTCTCGACTCGGTTTCAGACGCGAATCTTCGTTAGTTTCCGGTAGCCGCTTTGTGAAAACGTCAGAAGAGGAACGAAGTTTCTTCGCGCGAATCACAATCGTTGTTTGTACATGGTAGAGTGAAGCTTGTATGGAAAAAGAACAATAAAATTCCGAAACGATGTGTTGTTATGGGATGCAGCAATGTAATCAAAGACGGCATAAGCTTGCACGTTTTTCCCAAAGACCCAGTTGCTTTTAGAAAGTGGGAAAATTTTGTACAGGTAAAGAGAAGTCACTGGAAAGATAGCCCGTACTCGTGTACAATTATGTTCTGACCACTCTGACGACTGAACAATTTATATAGAGAATCCGGTGAAAATCGGGCTTGGATTTGGAAATAGTTAGGCCTATGTCTATCAATTTGCTATTGTTTGTATATAATTTTATTCTTCATAAGTTAAGTTAAAAACTGACACAAGAGCGATACTAGCCTATCCTGTATCGCTCATCGACCTTACCTGCTGCCTGTCAGATCAGCCGGGCTAGGCCTAGGCCTAGCCCAGACTATCGGTTCGCATCTACTACTACGAGGCTAGGCCTAGGGGTAGATGGTCCAAATTGCGGTAAAGGCCCATATTGCCATAATTACCAATTTAATTACATATAATTAATTAACTGTACATGGTAGTTACAATTTCAAACCTTTCACGGCTTCATCTTCGCATCTTTTCGAGAACAACAACTCTCGCTTACCGATGCAGCCGTTCGATCGGCAAAGAGAAGGAAAATAAAAATGACCTTTTAAACCCGGAAGTGAGGTTTGGGTTTAAATAGCCAATCATGTAACACGTGGCCTTTCCATTTTGGTGAAAGGTAAGCAATTTGTCAACTTGCTTGCATTTTGAATTTTTGTTGGCAGTTGCTTATGGTAATAAGCTAATACGAGAATCGTCCATTTTTTATGACTGAGAAATATATAGAGAAATCTAGGGGAGGACCGCAAATTGGAACACAGACATTGAAAGGTCCTAATTGCGGTAGTAGTATACTTTTTTAGCTTATGCATTCCAGATAAATGATAATTAATGTTTAATACTTGTGTATTCTGTTCTTTTTTCAATAAATAAAGCCTGTTTTTAATAAAATTCACTGCATTGCCTGTTGTCTTGTCTCATTTTCTTCACATATGGAGGTAAAAAAAAAAATAGTTCCCACGCTTACTTCCCACGCTTTTTTCTCACGATGTTTATATCTCCCGCTTGGTATCACGTGCCAACCAGTGGCGGGAATGTGTATCGTAGTTTTGAATCTAGGTCAAGGTCAGGATACACTCACAATTTAAAAACCTTCTATTTTTCATCCAATAACATACTTACGATTCATTGCTTGCTTCTGATTGGTGAGTATAATATATGTTTATTCATTTAGGATTTTTCGATTTACGTTCGTTTTACAGTGTCCTAAGAAAAAATATTATCAATCGATCAATTGACAAAACCGATCGCTAGGCTAATAGCTACTATTAGCGCCCAGTGGGCGTGGGAAATTTTCCTGTAGTAGGCGCCCATTCGAATAAGCGCCCTTTTCTCTCATTAATATTCCCGGTCCCCTACCATGATTTATTTATTTATTTAATATATATTTGGACTCTATTAAATAGTTAGTCTATATAGTGTTACTAGTGTTTTTATTTCATTTGTCTACCAGACTAACGCCTCTATCCTACTACTATAAATAAGTAGGGTAGACCTACTTAACACTTCCAGGTGAATCGGTATTACCAGGAGGCCCTGTATTAAAATTGATTTTTAAAGTTTCACTCTTGGAAATATTTATAGACACTGCAGGTTGAATTGGTATTATGAAGTCCTTAAGAAACAGGATCATAAATTTCTATAATGT
>NW_022758217.1:29146-66465 GCF_011630105.1 Anneissia japonica
TTTGCAATGCTTCTTGCCTCGTTCTCTTCTGTATCACATTCCACAAGCAATGTTTCTTCGTCAAATTCATCCGATGACGAGCTCTCCAAATCATATACAATATGTGTCTAGACATCTTCGTTTTAACCATAGATCGCGTGTATGTATAGCTTGCTAGTCTACAGAGCCGCGTTCCCCTCATGACGTCATCACACACAGTAATGTATTTCCTGCTTTTATTACCGATTTCAGGAAGCGACTCGGGAGATACAAAATCCGTTACAAAATACCCTCAAAAGTCAGTAAAATGGCTATGAAATTGATTTTTCCGTGTACTGATGAGTACAATTAACACATTAGGCTAACATATGAACTAAAATTGTATATTTGAATACCATGTTCCAAGATCTTTAAAGGGTTGGGACCAGGGCATACGTCAGAATTTAAATTGGCAAAGATAGAAAAATGTTAAATGCAGACACAATAATAATTTGGGGTCATCAGTTTGCAAACTGTGCGATCCTTTGAGAATACTGCTATGGACTCCTCAGAGTGAGTCTCTTACCTTCCCAGCACATGTCGGTACCCATTTATACTCCTGGATAGAGGGAGGCAAACGCAGTTAAAGTGTCTTGCCCAAGAACACAAGCGACCAGCACAGCTAGAGTTTTGAACCCCTGGCCACGAGGTTGAGAATCAGAGCCTCTACCACTACAATTGATTGTACAAAACGCATCCCCACAAGATTTCTCCTTTGGTGAGTGCCATTTACACTGTGGAATCTTGGCTATCACTCAGCCCATCACATAGCCACTAATACATTTTCAGAAAGTACTGTATTAGCCAAGTTCATTCAATAGCAGCATGTTAATTACTTAACTAGTACATCTCATTGTGTTAGTCATCTCCACTTCTTCATCTCTGGCCATCAGTCTATTACATCTTGAAGGTATGAAATTCTTTACAAAGTTTCACTAAAAAAAAAACTATTCTATAGTATTACAACACAAAACGATGGGGCGAAGAAACTCATTGATCGAGTTCTTAGTCCAGATATGAAGCGGCATGCATCTTATTTGGATACCGGCGCTATAAAACTACACCTACAGTATTATATATATTATTATTACTATTATCAATATTATTATAATTATTATTATTATTATTATTATTATTTTTATGTATTTTCCACTTCTAAAAGAATCCCAAATCAGAAGGAACCTGTGAACTAGTGCTCTATTTATCAAGACTTGAGTCTTATCAATTATTCCATAAAGAGAAGCACTTTATTTTTTTAACTGTTTGGCTATGTTTTTCAAACAACATAAGGTACAGCAATCTAGAATAGTCACTCCGTAGAGTACATTTCTCTGAATAATGAAATGTACAAAGGCTGTGTATGATGAGTGATTTTGTTATTTTCCGCCCGATTCTTGAATACTGAACAATACACAGGCAGTTTATGATGGGCGATTCCATTATTTTCTTTTACGGTCAAGGGTAAGAAATGGAATTTTCATGACCTTGATCTTTAATTTCTCAAAATTTTAATAATGTCTTTCTTACATTACTGTTAAATTTTATGACGATCCATAGTTTTTTCATAATCTGACTTACAAACAGACAGTGGTGACAGAACAGTTAACATTGTTAAATTATATACAAATCATCAAAGAAAGATAAATACAGTGTCCGAATAAAGAATGGTAAATCGTGTAGCATATAGCTCTCAATGAATGTTGTCCTATAAATAAATACATTGTGTAATAAAAAGCATCATAACCATTAGACCACATAGGATTCACGGCATGAACAGATTCAAATAACCAGCAGGTACATTGTATTACACCAGGGGTGGGCAAAAAAATCGGTCGGAGGGCCAAAGTGAATTTTTAATTTAACACCGAGGCCGGGTCGCACCAAACTTGATATTTCCAGTGACCTTCCAAAACCTCTAAGCACTCCTTTTACACCACTTTATTCTCAGTTTCAATGTTACTTTTTACATGATCGGTGTCTGGCTGTAAAAAACAAATGTGGCAAAGTTAGAGAGTAAAATAATAGCTATAAAATGGTAAAAAATGATTCAAATCGAACATTTCCTTATGAAGTTAAAAGCGTTTAACCACACAGCTGTTTAAAGAACAATATATGAGAAATTAGCCGACAAAGTTTATGATTTCAGGCATTTCTCATACAGAAACTATCTTTAAATCCTTAAAAAGTATTGTTTTTTGAAAATGGGGAAAATAACACCATAGAATGATGTGTAGATATATAAAGGCTAGTTTAGTGCAATAAAATAGATTTTTAAAAATTTGACATTCCAGCATGTTTTGGCCAATTTCTCTGAAACACGATTTGTGACGAGTGACTGGTTTGGCTTGACTTTGCCACAAATATGTAATCTAGTCAATGTTGCTTGGCAGGCCCCACAGATAAGGCCTGCGGGCTGCACTTTTCCCACCTGTGAATTACACAATGGTGCACTTCAAGAGGGAGTTCTACCAGATAAATCTAGAAGGTATGGCTGGAAATAAATAGTAACATATATAAATCAAGATAGCCATAGACACTGTTAAATTATATAGAAATCATAAAGAAAGGCAAATACAAGAATTATGAACTACTTAGTGTACACTAATTTTTTGTCAGTGTGTTTTTACAGCAGTAAAATACTAGAATCTAGCATAAATCCCCTCACTCAATTCAGGTGAATCAATAAATATATAGTTGTCTCAGATAGAATAAATATAACTGACATAGTTAAATTCCTATAAATATGAAAATCCTACTACTTGGGCTATATTTGGCATCATGCTAGCCTAACTATGACTTAAAATATTAATAATTGCATAACAATACTTCAAAAAATATCAAAGTCAAGGCTGGTATTTTTTCATCAAAGAATTCTTCCTAGTTATTTCCCATATACTGAAACTGGCCACTCACTGCGTCATACGATGGTTGTACGACCGTCGCAAACGGCAAGCGATAGACGAAGCAACGCCGTCTGCTGATTGTCAGTGGCAATCTGAATGGATCCTCATTCATTAAAAAGACAATCTGTTCTTCACGTGCATCCTTAGTCGCATTGCCGTCACGTCACCATCGCACGCAGTGGGTAACTGGCTTAAGGAAAGGGTTCCACCAAAATAAAAATCACTTTCAAGAACATGTGGCTCAATTGTAGTGCAGGGTGTACCAAGTAAAAATCCTCCTGACATGAAAAATACCTGTTTTACAAGATAAAGTTCAGGAAGTCACTAAATTTAATGTGAATGAAATGCTGTCCCATGATTATAGTAAATATAATTTAATGCTTAGATAAGCCGATATATACTTAGTAAAATTAAATTATTTATAACAAAAACTATAAACTGGAAATGTACACTATTAAAACATAGAAACAGGTTGCATGAGGTGCAGTGTGCTTCCAATAAGCAGTTAAGAGTTGATGACCACTTGTGTTTTTGTCCTTTTGGCAAGGTACTTTATCTGTATTGTCTCTCTCCAGTCAGGTGATAGTATAATAAACTCGGTGTTTGAAAGTAAGGTTTGATCAAAACAAGAAACCAAACATAAGTCATAATACAGTACTTTGTTTTAACAATGAAATGAGGAAACAACTACAGTAAAGCAAAAATGTTTCACTGTAAAAATAAATTTTAATATTACCATACATTTTGGATGCTTACCATGCTTGGAACTTGGTGTTTAATTTTTTTAGATCCTTTTTGTAATGTATTTATTTTATGGTTGGAGACATATAAATAAACAAATCAATAAAAAAAAAAAACAATCAAAATTAAAAAAGCAAATAAATCTGGAGGAAAAGCTGAAGTCATATAAAGTTAACTTTAAAAAATCCATCAAGGATGAACCAAAGTGAAACCGTAATATTAGAGTTAGCTTATCGCAATAGTCGGAAAGCTGCCTCTGCAGTGTTATCAAACCAGGAACTACTGGCAACATAATATTCTTCGAGCATTGAAAGCAAGCTACTCTGGGATTGGATTTGAAATTGCTCATAAGGATTGAAACAGACATTAATGAAACAACAACCACAGTAAGCCGTTGTTTTATAAACTGTGGATTATCCAGAAATGTGGCATATACTGTGATTAAAAATGTCTTTGAATCAAATCAAATTTGAATTGTCAATTTTGGTTGTTATTCTTGCTGGACTCTCAACACTCTTTACTGGTTGTAATGCCTGTGCTGATCAAGCCGATGGGTTCACTACAAAAGATGATATTTTTATACAGAAACCAAAAACTCAAATATTCCAACCAACACAAAACCTGACACTGACTTGTGAACTTGCTAATCCTGACGAGAAATCTTCAAGTATGATATATATTGTTAAAGGTAATAAAACAAAAATCCAAAGAAAATCTGAAAGAGTTTCATTGGAGCTGGCAACACACAGAGAGAAGACACAAGGATCCTACAAATGTTGTCAACTTAATAATACATTGTGTACATGCTCAACTCCAGCCATGATGGTACCAAAAATAGAATACTTTCCAAGATGTATCAGCAATGGCAATACTTTCATTGAAGGTGAAAAGATTGAACTATTTTTCAGTGGACCTAAAAGTACTAATGCCAAAAGGAGAAACGATCTGAAATGGAGAAAAGGAGATTTTCCTGAAGATGCCGTAAATGACCCAATTGACCGACGTGGAGAAAACCATTCTATAGTTTTAAAATCTTCATTTATGGCTAAACCTGGATTTCAACAATTCAAATGTAAATTAAGTGTCAACTTTCCTGATAAATATGACTCATTATGCTCATTAAGTATCAACATTTTGCCAAAAATTCACGGTGTTTACATTTGCAAGAGGAAAATTATCAAACGAGGCCGCCAAATAACAGTACAATGTTGTGTCTCTGAAAACTCTGAACTTCAATTTCATGTTTCCTGGACCATCAACACAACCATACCCAAGAATATTGTTATGTTGGAACAAAATGGATCTCAAGCAATCATTACTTTAAAACAACCTGAATACAAAAATAAGAAGATAAACATCACATGCAGTGTTTACAGTGCTCTTGGGACAGAATCTCAAATGGTCACCATTGATTTTAATTCTACAAGACATCAACCAGCAGAAAAGCCTTTGACATCAACATACTATGATAAGTTTAGACTTACCACAGAGAAACCTCACACAAGCAAAACGACAACCAAACCATATTCCAGTGAGCAAACCACAGCAAGTCAAATATCATCAGAGAGCCAGATTATAAATAATTCAGTAGGTTTAATTACTCGATATACTACCAAAGAAAGTTCAGAAGGAACTCCCAAAGCATACAAAGAGTATGACAAGACAAAAAGAAGTACATCGAAAAATTTACAAAGAACAACATCAACAGAGAAATCCCAAACACAAAAAACAACTACTACTTTTGTCACACAAACAGGTAAACAAAATAAACAACATTGGCTAATGATTGTGTTAGTATTTGCAGTTGTTTTTTTCTTAATTGTATTTGTAATGGTTATATTATGCCTTCACCACACATATTGTAGAAAAAGGCATTCCAAAAAAGTCCAAATACCTATTAACCCAAAGAATTACTGTTATGAAAATACTGAAAATCTAGAACAAAGACAAACCTTTTTGAAACAATTATCAATCCACCATGCCAACTCTTTTTGTGACAGTAAAGCAGATAAGAACATGAAATGTGAATTGACGAGCTTCATACCAATGTCTAATGATACAGATATTTCTATCTTAAGAATGCAAGATTTGACATTAAAACATAAACATATGTAGAACAAGAGCATCCTTTTAATGTGTAGTCATATAGACTAATGGGGGGAGGGAGGTTTGGCTAATACTATAATATATTAGAAGGTCATATTTTATCACTTGTTTCAACAAGAACCTTATATAAAATATAATTATAAAAAACTCTTTGCAATGACCCGCTAAATTATAAATGCTTACAGAATCTCTGTATTAAGAACTTCATTGCTCAATTAAACGTATCCTAGAAAGAGTTATAGAATTGCAGTTCTTTTCAATACACTTTGATCATCATATCAGCAACTTTATCATCACTATGCCTCAATGGACTGTTTTAAACTGTCAATCAAACTTTAACTGACTGATCTGTTGTTGTTATCATCATTACCTTTGCAATCTTCCTCTTTATACCAGCCATAACAATCATCATTCCCATCACCTTAACAATGTGCAAACATCAACTATTAAATTCTTTACCAACAACTCATGATGATTAACAACATTCCAAGACAAGTTTTATGATCATAAATCATCAAATCTTGCTGTAGTCATTGTCATACATCTTGAAATTGATTGAAAGGTATGGTATAGGTAGTCAAACCTTTTACAGGTCAGAAGTAACGCATCCCTCTTTCTTAAGCCTTCTTTTTCTGAGACAGGATTCCCACAAGCAAAATGAATAACACAGTGAACCCAAAATAAGGGTTTCCCCACAAAAAATACAACATAAAATACAAAACATTTCAATTACAGAAAGAGCAGTATACTAAAATGGGCACAATAATATAGGTTAAAAGTTTCCCCACGAATAAAATATACGAAGGGTACTGGGTACAACTTGATTTCTTGCTTCGAGCAAGGTATTCATTCGTAGAAGTCTTATGAAGATAAGCCTATCCAATAGTGACATAAGGGTTGGGACCAGGGCATACGTCAGAATTTAAATTGGCAAAGATAGAAAAATGTTAAATGCAGACACAATAAAAATTTGGGAAACTGTGGGATCCTTTGAGAGTACTGCTATGGACTCCTCAGAGTGAGTCTGTTACCCTCCCAGCACATGTCGGTACCCATTTATACTCCTGAATAGAGGGAGGCAAATGCAGATAAAGTGTCTTGCCCAAGAACACAAGCGACCAGCACAGCTAGAGTTTTGAACCCCTGGCCACGAGGTTGAGAATCAGAGCCTCTACCACTTCCGCTACAATTGATTGTACAAAACGCATCCCCACAAGATTCCTCCTTTGGTGAGTGCCATTTACACTGTGGAATCTTGGCTATCACTCAGCTAATCACATAGCCACTAATACATTTTCAGGAAAGCACTGTATTAGCCAAGTTCATTAAATAGCAGCATGTTAATTACTAGTACATCTCATTGTGTTAGTCATCTCCACTTCTTCATCTCTGGCCATCAGTCAACCAATCTTACCGCTCACTTTGCGTCAAAACAAAAATAATAATACAAAACTTCAACTTAGTTACTCATAGGGATGAGTAGTAGTATTACAATGCGTTAATACAACTACAGAGGTAATAAAACCTCCTTGATACAACTGACAAGACAAGATAATTAGGACTACCATGTGAACTTGTGATGAATTGTTCATTATAATTAGTAAAAAGGTGGAAATGATAGTGATTGGAGACTTGTTAATGAGTATTGTGGCTTCTAAATATAGAAAGACACTCCAATTAGAGAAGCACCTTAAAACACATAAATATATTATCACTATAGTTAAATAGTTACTGTTTGTTGTTATTTGAAATATAAATTTAGTATAATTTTTATGGAACAAATATATATGTTACAAAAGACAGTTTATAGAGCAGTAAAAACAGAATACCAAACTGTTAATTAATACGAAATGCCACCAAACAAATACCACCATAAACCATCACAAAAAACAAAATATAGTAATAGAAATTTAAAGACATAAACGAATATAAAAAAAAATATAATAATGAATACATCACATATTAAACAAATATTATGGAACATATAATACTATACAACAAAAAAACAGAGCACAAATAAACAAGTTCTCGTAATCTCGAAAGCTCTGATGAGGGCAGTATAACTATGATATCTTTAAGGTATGAAATTCTTCACAAAGTTTTTCACTAAAAAAAAACTATTCTATAGTATTACAACACAAAACGAAGGGGGCGAAGAAACTCATTGATCGAGTTCTTAGTCCACATATGAAGCGACATGCATCTTATTTGGATACCGGCGCTATAAAACTACACCTACAGTATTATATATATTATTAATACTATTATCAATATTATTATAATTATTATTATTATTATTAATATTATTATTTATTTTCCACTTCTAAAAGAATCACAAATCAGAAGGAACCTATAAACTAGTGCTCTATTTATCAAGACTTAAGTCTTATCAATTATTCCTTAAAGAGAAGCACTTTATTGTTTTAACTGTTTGGCTATGTTTTTCAAACAACATAAGGTACAGCAATCTAGAATAGTCACTCCATAGAGTACATTTCTCTGAATAATGAAATATACAAAGGCTGTGTATGATGAGTGATTTTGTTATTTTCCGCCCGATTCTTGAATACTGAACAATACACAGGCAGTTTATGATGGGCGATTCCATTATTTTCTTTTACGGTCAAGGGTAAGAAATGGAATTTTCATGACCTTGATCATTAATTTCTCAAAATTTAATAATGTCTTTCTTACATTACTATTAAATTTTATGACGATCCATAGTTTTTTCATAATCTGACTTACAAACAGACAGTGGTGACAGAAAAGTTAACATTGTTAAATTATATACAAATCATCAAAGAAAGATAAATACAGTTTCCGAATAAAGAATGGTAAATCGTGTAGCATATAGCTCTCAATGAATGTTGTCCTATAAATAAATACATTGTGTAATAAAAAGCATCATAACCATTAGACCACAGAGGATTCATGGCATGAACAGATTCAAATAACTACAGTAGCATGTACATTGTATTACACCAGGGGTGGGCATAAAAATTGGTCGGAGGGCCAAAGTGAATTTTGAATTTAACACCGAGGCCGGGTCGCACCCAAATTTTGATATTTCCAGTGACCTTCCAAAACCTCTAAGCACTCATTTTACACCATTTTATTCTCAGTTTCAATGTTACTTTTTACATATGTTCGGTGTCTGGCCGTAAAAAACAAATGTGGCAAAGACAAGCCAAAATAGTCACTCTTCGTAAAAATCTATTTGAGTTATTAATACAGTGTTAGAGAGTAAAATAATAGCTATAAAATGGTAAAAAATCATTCAAATCGGACATTTCCTTATGAAGTTAAAAGTGTTTAACCACACAGCTGTTCAAAGAACAATATATGAGAAATTAGCCGTCAAAGTTTATGATTTCAGGCATTTCTCATACAGAAACTATCTTTAAATCCTTAAAAAGTATTGTTTTTTGAAACAATCATAGAATGATGTGTAGATAAAAGGCTAGTTTAGTGCAATAAAATAGATTTTTAAAAATTTGACATTCCAGCATGTTTTGGCCAATTTCTCTGAAACACGATTTGCGACGAGTGACTGGTTTGGCTTGACTTCGCCACAAATATGTAATCTAGTCAATGTTGCTTGGCAGGCCCCACAAATAAGGCCTGCGGGCTGCACTTTTCCCACCTGTGAATTACACAATGGTGCACTTCAAGAGGGAGTTCTACCAGATAAATCTAGAAGGTATGGCTGGAAATAAATAGTAACATATATAAATCAAGATAGCCATAGACACTGTTAAATTATATAGAAATCATAAAGAAAGGCAAATACAAGAATTTTGAACTACTCAGTGTACACTGATTTTTTGTCAGTGTGTTTTTAAAGCAGTAAAATACTAGAATCTAGCATAAATCCCCTCACTCAATTCAGGTGAATCAATATATATAGTTGTCTCAGATAGAATAAATATAACTGACATAGTTAAATTCCTATAAATATGAAAATCCTACTACTTGGGCTATATTTGGTTACGAGTTGATGACCACTTGTTTTTTTGTCCTTTTGGCAAGGAACTTTATCTGTATTGCCTCTCTCCATTCAGGTGATAGTATAATGAACTTGGTGTTTGAAAATAAGGTTTGATCAAAACAAGAAACTCAACATAAAAGTCATAATACAGTACTTTGTTTAACAATGAAATGTGGAAACAACTACAGCAAAAATGTTTCACTGTAAAAATGCATTTTAATATTACCATACATTTTGGATGCTACCACGCTTGGAACTTCCAGTTTATTTTGTTTAGATTCTTTTTGTAATGTATTTATTTCATGGTTGGAGACATATAAATAAACAAATCAATAAAAAAAAAACAATGAAAAATAAAAAAGCAAATAAATCTTGAGGAAAAGCTGAAGTTGTATAAAATTAACTTTAAAAAATTAATCGAGGATGAACCAAAGTGAAACCGTTATTACAGTTAGCATATCGCATTAGTCTGAAAGCTGCCTCAGCAGTGTTATCTTCGAGCGTTGAAAGCAATTTGCTTTCAACGCTCGAAGAACATTATTGCCAGTAGTTCCTGGTTTGATAACACTGCTGAGGCAGCTTTCAGACTATTGCGATATGCTAACTGAAATTGCTCATAAGGATTGAAACAGACGTTAATGAAACAACAACCACAGTATAAACTGTTGTTTTATTAACTGTGGATCATCCGGAAATGTGGCCTATACAGTGATTGAAAATGTCTTTGAATCAAATCAAATTTGAATTGTCAATTTTAGTTGTTATTCTTGCTGGACTTTCAACACTCTTTACTGGTTGTAATGCCTGTGCTGATCAAGCCGATGGGTTCAATACAGAAGATGATATTTTTATAGAGAAACCAAGAACTCAAATATTCCAACCAACACAAAAGCTGACACTGACTTGTGAACTTGCTAATCCTGACGAGAAATCTTTAATTTGGATATATATTGTTAAAGGTAGTAAAACAAAAATCCAAAGAAAATCTGAAAGAGTTTCATTGGAGCTGGCAACACACAGAGAGAACACACGAGGATCCTACAAATGTTGTCAACTTAATATACATTGTGTACATGCTCAACTCCAGCCAAGGTTGTACCAAAAATAGGACATTTTCCAAGATGTATCAGCAATGGCAATATTTTCATTGAAGGTGAAAAGACTGAACTATTTTGCAGTGGACCTAAAAGTACTAATGACAAATGGAGAAACGATCTGAAATGGATAAAAGGAGATTTTCCTGAAGATGCCGTAAATGAACCAATTGACCGACGTGGAGAAAACTATTCTATAGTTTTAAAATCTTCATTTATGGCTAAACCTGGATTTCAACAATTCAAATGTAAATTAAGTGTCAACTTTCCTCAGAAATATGACTCATTATGCTCATTAAGTATCAACATTTGGCCAAAAATTCATGGTGTTTACATTTGCAGGAGGAAAATTATCAAACGAGGCCGCCAAATAGCAGTACAATGTTGTGTCTCTGAAAACTCTGAACTTCTATTTCATGTTTCCTGGACCATCAACACAACCATACCCAATAATATTGTTATGTTGGAACAAAATGGATCTCAAGCAATCATTACTTTAAAACAACCTGAATACAAAACGGAGAAGATAAACATCACATGCAGTGTTTACAGTGCTCTTGGGACAGAATCTCAAATGGTCACCATTGATTTTAATTCTGCAAGACATCAACCAGCAGAAAAGCCTTTGACATCAACATACTATGATAAGTTTAGACTTACCACAGAGAAACCTCACACAGGCAAAACGATAATCCAATCATTTTCAAGTGAGCAAACCACAGCTATTAAAATATCAACAGAGAGCCAGATTATAAGCACTTCAACAGTAGGTTTAATTACTTATTATACTACAAAGGAAAGTTCAGGAGGAAATAAGTTCATACCAATTAACACAGATCAGAAAGAAAACATTAGTTCTGAGCAAACTAAAGAAAGAGAAACATCAACAGACCAGTTCACTACCACTTCTCATACTATAATTAACACTAATCAGAAAAAAGAAATTAGATCTAATACTGATTCCACTCCTGAAACATACAAAAAGAATGACAAGATAAATAGAAGTACATTACAAAATTTACAAAGAACAAAATCAACAAAGAAATCCCCAAAACAAAAAACAACTACTAATTTCGTCGAACAAAATAATAAACAAAATTTGCTACTGAATGTGTCAGTACGTAAGGCGATTTTTGGCCTAATTGTATTTTTAATGGTTATATTATGCTTTCATCATACATGTTGTAGAAAAATACATTCTCAAAAAGTCCAAACACCTAGTAACCTAAACAATGACAGTTACGAAAATAGTGGAAATTACAAGATGTGATGAAAGGCCGTCGTCCTCCTCGAAGGTCACGGGTATGGTAGGATCATCGCCCGTCAGCTTTTTTCAAAGCGTACCGATTAACGAAAATCGGTAGCTGTTCTAGGCTTACCTAATGTATGTCTATCCTAGGATAGGCCTAGACCAACCTACTGTAGGCCTAGGTTTATGCCTATTCATTTTATGCAGGAGATAGGCCTAGGCATGCATAGGCCCTAGCTTACTGAATATTTAAATACTATGATGATGAAGACATGAGTGTCCCCTTGGCAAATGAAGGGAAATCGAGGACAATGTGGAAGGACAACAATGTGCATTAGCAGAACATAAAACAAATATTAAAAACACCTTTTCTGTACTTTCCATGCTTTTCAAAAAAAAAAAAAAAATGGGAAAAAAAAACAAAAAAACTTGCATCACCGCATGAATTTTTGAACTTTGGTCTGACCAGAGACAGAAGATTTATTTTTTTTGGCCTAACAAGCATAAGATCAATGTCCACAACTAATGGCATGACAAAAATGACAATCTCGAGCATCTATATTTAGTGTGGATGATGATTATGCAATAATTAATGAAGATTAGAACAATATTATGGCAGTTTCTGCTGGTGTTGAAAAAAAATAATGGAAACATATATATTATTGTGATTTATAAAACAGATGACACACAATGATCTTATAAATAAACTCAAGCAGATGGACACAGTCATGCTTTGTATGTAAATGACAAGTTAAATAAATAAAAAAAAACTGCTTCAAGGGTGAAAAAATATAAAATTAATGATGAAAATTATTATAACTTTCCACAACACAGAAAAAAATCAGTATCATTAGCAGAGGACCACAAATTAGCAGTTAATTTACAATACTTAAGTAAATATTTTATAATTTTTATGAAAAAGTTATAAATTGTATAATTAAAAAATTATCCAATTAAACACATATTCATAGTGGACTATAGCTTGGTAGTTGAATCTGACATAATTTGTTTTAACTAACAGTTCACTGTAGTGGTAGTTTTTGATGTGGCAATATACTTCTTTAAGGTATGGAATTCTTCAGAAAGTTTCACTAAAATAAAACTATTCTATAGTATTTCAACACAAAGTGAAGGGGCGAAGAAACTTATTGATCGAGTTCCTAGTACACATATCGAACGACATGAGCATTTTCTTTAATGGATACCGGCGTTATAAATCTACACCTATATATTATAATTATTATTATGTATTTTCCACTTCAATACACAGGCAGTTTTTGATGGGCGATTCCATTATTTTCTTTTACGGTCAAGGGTAAGAAATAAAACTTCCATGACCTTGATCTTTAATTTCTTAAAATTTAATAATGTCTTTCTTACATTACTACCAAATTTTATGACGATCCATAGTTTATTCATAATCTCACTTACAAACAGACAGTGGTGACAGAACAGTTAAACATTGTTATATTATGTACAAGTCATCAAAGAAAAGTAAAATACAGTGTTTGAATAAAGGACATGATAGAAATTGTGTAGCATATTATCTCTCAACGAATGTTGTCCTATAAATAAATACATTGTGTATTATTAATATCATGCTAGCCTAAATACGACTTAAAACATTAATACTTGCAAGGGCGGATCTGGGTTCAATTTTTTTTTTTTTTGGGGGGGGGGGGCGGAAGTCAGAATGTTTCCCCAAAAAAATAAAGGAAGGGGGGGGGGTCCTAGATGGCGGGAAATGAGCTTTCTTGACTTTGACTTCTGAGGTGTCTTTTAATAAGTATTAGGTTCTTCAAAATTCAACGTTTTCCTTCTCTTGAAAACGGTCAGGTAATTCTCATTCTTATCACAGTAAATATTTATTTATTTATTGCACATCCAACAGTGTAAACACCAATTACAGGATAGAAATATAAAATATACATTAAAAAACTTACACGATATAAGTAAAAAGCCAAAATTATTACAATAAAGATTATTTATAAGACTTGAATGTAATACACTTAAACTTAGAAAAACTACAATGAAGAATATCAAATTCAAGATTATCACAAACACAATTATTATAAAGTGAAGACAATGTACAAAATATACCATTTTTTTTACAAACATTAACATGTGAAAATTGAACATTTAAATAGGCCTAGGCTTATTATGTGTGTATACATACAGAAAAAGAAATTAAATAGTTGCATACGTATTAGCTACTGATCGAGTGCTACATCCACAGCAGAGATTGCGAATGGACGGAAAACTTTTCACAAAT
Organism: Anneissia japonica; assembly: GCF_011630105.1. Lineage (NCBI taxonomy): Eukaryota > Metazoa > Echinodermata > Crinoidea > Comatulida > Comatulidae > Anneissia > Anneissia japonica. The sequence continues at coordinate 43,518 of NW_022758217.1, forward strand.
ATTGCGCCCTCTCTGGCATGATTGAGTGGCCTTTTTCCTCGTCTTTCCACTGCGATTTCGTGTACAGTAAATGGTAGTTCAAGTCTGGATGTTTTTTTGTATATTGATGCCGAATAAATAATAATAATAATAACAATAAAAATAACAATAATAATAATAATAACAATAATAATATAAGAGTGAGTTTTGCATGATGATTTGTATTTTTAGGTTTAAAAAACAAAATTTCTGCTCAGGTCATGAAAAGGTAGGTCTAGAATTTTTTTTGCTTTGGCAGCTCAAAGGGAGGAAGGAGGGTTAGGACCCCCTTGACCCCCCCCCCCAACCTCCCAGATCAGCTAATGATTTGCATAACAACACTTAAAAAAATAAGTCAAGGCTTGTATTTTTTTATTAAAGAATTTCAGACTTTAAGGCAGCCTTTGTTCCTAGTTATTTCCCATACGCTAAGGCATAAAGGGCACCACCAAAATAAAAATCACTTTAAAGAACATGTGGCTCAATTGTAGTGCAGGGTGTACCAAGTAAAAATCCTCCTGACATAAAAAATACCTGTTTTACAAGATAAAGTTCAGGAAGTCACTAAATTTAATGTGAATGAAATGCTGTCTCATGATTATAGTAAATATAATTTAATGCTTAGATCAGCCGATATATACATAGTATAATTAAATTATTTATAACAAAAACTATAAACTGGAGATGTACAGTATTAAAAAATAGAAACAGGTAGCATGAGGTGCAATGTGCTTCCAATAAGAGGTTAGGAGTTTGAGGATGACCACTTGTGCTTTTGTCCTTTTGGCAAGGAACTTTATCTGTATTGCCTCTCTCCATTCAGGTGATAGTATGAACTTGAAGTTTGAAAGTAAGGTTTGATCAAAACAATGAACTAAACATAAAAGTCATAATACAGTACTTTGTTTTAACAATGAAATGAGGAAACAACTAAACCAATAATGTTTCACTGTAAAAATACATTTTGGATGCTTACCATGCTTGGAACTTCCAGTTTATTTTTTTAGATCCTTTTTGTAATGTATTTATTTTATGGTTGGAGACATATAAAATAAACAAATATAAAAAAAAAACCAAAAAACAAAAAACAATCAAAAATAAAAAAGCAAATAAATCTTGAAGAAAAACTGAAGTCATATAAAGTTAACTTTAAAAAATCCATCGAGGATGAACCAAAGTGAAACCATTGTTACAGTTAGCATATCACAATAGTCTGAAAGCTGCCTCAGCAGTGTTATCAAACCAGGAACTACTGGCAACATAATGTTCTTTGAGCATTGAAAGCAAAGGTAATTCAAGGATTGGATTTGAAATTGCTCATAAGGATTGAAACAGACATTAACAACAACAACCACAGTAAACTGTTGTTTTATAAACTGTGGATCATCCAGAAATGTGGCCTATACTGTGATTGAAAATGTGTTTGAATCAAATCAAATTTGAATTGTCAATTTTGGTTGTTGTTCTTGCCGGACTTTCAACACTCTTTACTGGTTGTAATGCCTGTGCTGATCAAGCCGATGGGTTCACTACAAAAGATGATATTTTTATACAGAAACCAAAAACTCAAATATTCCAACCAACAAAAAAGCTGAAACTGACTTGTGAACTTGCTAATCCTGACGAGAAATCTTTAATTTGGATATATATTGTTAAAGGTAATAAAATAAAAATCCAACAAAAATCTGAAAGAGTTTCTTTGGAGCTGGCAACACACAGAGAGAGCACACGAGGATCCTACAAATGTTGTCAACTTAATAATACATTGTGTACATGCTCAACTCCAGCCAAGGTTGTACCAAAAATAGAATACTTTCCAAGATGTATCAGCAATGGCAATATTTTCATTGCAGGTGAAAAGATTGAACTATTTTGCAGTGGACCTAAAAGTATTAATGACAAATGGAGAAACGATCTGAAATGGATAAAAGGACATTTTCCTGAAGATGCCGTAAATGAAGCAATTGACCGTCGTGGAGGAAACCATTCAATTGTTTTAAAATCTTCATTTATGGCTAAACCTGGATTTCAACAATTCAAATGTCAATTGAGTGTCAACTTTCCTGAGAAATATGACTCATTATGCTCATTAAGTATCAACATTTTGCCAAAAACTCACAGTGTTTACATTTGCAGGAGGAAAATTATCAAACGAGGCCGCCAAATAGCAGTACAATGTTGTGTCTCTGAAAACTCTGAACTTCTATTTCATGTTTCCTGGACCATCAACATAACCATACCCAATAATATAGTTATGTTGGAACAAAATGGATCTCAAGCAATCATTACTTTAAAACAACCTGAATACAAAAATGAGAAGATAAACATCACATGCAGTGTTTACAGTGCTCTTGACAGAATCTCAAATGGTCACCATTGATTTTAATTCTGCAAGACATCAACCAGCAGAAAAGCCTTTGACATCAACATACTATGATAAGTTTAGACTTAACACAGAGAAACCTCACACAGGCAAAACGACAATCAAATCATTTTCAAATGAGCAAATCACAGCTATTAAAATATCAACAGAGAGCCAGATTATAAGTACTTCAACAGTAGGTTTAATTACTTATTATACTACAAAGGAAAGTTCAGGAGGAAGTAAGTTCATACCAATTAACACAGATCAGAAAGAAAACATTAGTTCTGACACAGATTGGTCTTCTAAACCATGTACACAGAATAAAAAATATAATAGGACAGAGTGGGACAATTTAGAAACACTAACATCAAGTAAAAATCCTATTACAGCTGCAATAACAGGGAAATCTCAGAAAGACAAAAGAACAACCAAACTACAAACACAAGAGCAAACTAAAGAAAGAGAAAAATCAACAGACCAGTTTGTAAGTTCTCCAAATGTAAGTACTACCACTTCTCCTAATCCATTCAGCACTAATAAGAAAAATGAAATTAGTTCTGATACTGATTCCACTCCTAAAGCATACAAAGAGAATGACAATATAAATAGAAGTACATTGAAAAAATTACAAAGAACAACATCAACAGAGAAATACCAAACACAAAAAACTACTTTCATAAAACAAACAGATAAACAAAATAAACATTGGCTTTGGATTGTGTCAGTACTTGCAGTTGTCTTTTTCCTAATTTTATTTGTAATGGTTATATTATGCCTTCATCATACACGTTGTAGAAAAAGACATTCCAAAAAAGTCCAAATACCTATTAACCCAAAGAATTACTGTTATGAAAATACTGAAAATCTAGAACAAAGACAAACCTTTTTGAAACAATTATCAATCCACCATGCCAACTCTTTTTGTGACAGTAAAGCAGATAAGAACATGAAATGTGAATTGACGAGCTTCATACCAATGTCTAATGATACAGATATTTCTATCTTAAGAATGTATTTTGAAGATGATGATTATGCAATAATTGATGAAGATAAAAATGATGACGAAGACTCTGTTAGTGTTGGTGAGATAGTAATACAAAATAACTGTGATATACAAAAGAATAAATGTGCAGTTAACAATGATATTGAACTTTCCGCAGCACACAACAGGATTTCCACATCATCCATAGAAAGCCCAGCCTTGGTAGTATATGCATGCACTACATTTGATTGAGAAAACTTTGATTAATAAATTTTAAAATGTATGTAGATTGTAATACAGTCAAACCTGAAAATTTACACACAACTTGTGACCAAGTAGTGGTTGTGAAATGGCAATGGGTTTTTAATTAATGTCAAATTTCGTTGGTTGGCTAATGTTTACTTTGATGAATTGGAAAAGCTATGTTATGAATACCCAATAAATTGTAGATAAGGTGAAATAAGGTGATAATGAATATAAATTAGATAAATAAAAATAGTTTAGAAAAGTTCAGAAAAAAAAAACACAATTTGCTACATTAAGTTAGTGAAATAAAGGAGATGAATGTTATTTTGAATATGTTACTATTGTTAATTACTCTGGTATTAAACATACTGATACCAAAACAGTCAAGAAAATACTTCAAAAATTAAATTTTAACTTTGAATTACAGTTGTAAAAAGAATCTCATAAATTATCAACTTTCAATATTAAATCACAGAATTAAAAAAACATTGTATGTACAATGTTTTAAAATTAAGAAAACATTTACTGTAATCTGCAACTAGTAAACTTATCTATTCCTAAGTATACTTTTGTGTTGTTTGTCCTGAAATGTATATTTAATGTGCTTATATGTATTTTAATAATGTAATAATCCATACATTTTTTAATTAGTATTACTACAGTACAACCGTAATTGTATATATATTTTAAAGTTGCATTTTTTTTAATTTACTGGATTTGGTAAAACACCTGTACAGTACTGTATATACTGTTAGTGTATAATTGTTTTACACTATTAATAGATTTTTTATTTAACTGTTTTTCTTCTATACATTGAACGCACCAAATTATTGTGCATGGGCGGATTTAGGGGGGGGCGCCGGCCCGGCCCTAGCCCCCCCTTTTGGAAGTTTAAAAAAAGAAAAAAAAAGGAAAAAAGAAAGAAAAAGAAAAAAATGATAGCCCAAAACGCCTCAAATGTTATTTTCAGGCGTCTAGAACACAAAATTTCGCGGGGGCATGCCCCTGGACCCCCTACGATATTGTTGTCTCGATCTGCCCATATTTCGGCCCCCCCTTTTGGACATATCTGGATCCGCCCCTGTTGTGTGCTGCTAAAACAAAAGTCTATGTTCAGTTGAATAATGTGAGCAAATATATAGACTATGCATAGACTACAGTACATAAGCATTGTATTATTAAAATTTCTGTTAATTGGTGAGAAAAAAGTTTAGTTGCAAGCTAATCACCTTTGTGATACATTACTAATACAATGCCAAGTAATCTTACATTAAAAGCACTTGCGCTATCAATAAAATATAGTTAACTATTATAATCATAGAATATATTCAACAGTATTAATGGCATCAAAATAAAAATAAACTAATAACAAAATATGATCAAATCACGATCATAAACATCGTCATAATATCGATAATTATCGTCGTAAAATAAGTAATAAAATCATTCATCGTAAGTAACATAGTAATAAGCATTTAAAATAATGAATATCCATCAAATAAAAGATCGTATAATCACACGAAATCGTAGTAGAAAGCTAATCTACAGCGCTACCCGATCGTAACATGGGCGCAGCCATCTTGTTTGTTTACGTACAACGCCCTCTATTGACGTGAGTAACTAATTATAAAACAAACAGTGCCTTGAGCAAAGTTTATGTCGCCCAGAGGCAAATACATGTGCACTCTTCTTATCAGTGAAATACGAATACCCAAGCCGATAGATAAACGATTACCAGCAAGGCCTAACAAAGCGCAATTTACAAAATCGTAACTTAGAAGAAAATTTAGATATCATCTACCAGTCAATACATATAAAAGTAAGATCGTTACTTGACTGAAAATCATCAATATTTCGATATATACCGTGTAACTAGAATCAGTGCTAGGCTAAGCCAGCAATGTACAGAACTGATTGCTATTTTACAACATATCTTTCCTATACTTAGCATAGCAGTAGTTTACGATAAAATACTTAATTAAACAAAAGAATATCATGGAATAAATAAGTTTATAACAATAATTAATACTACATATGAGTTATGAGTTACAACATACCGGAAAACTTCGGACACAATATCAAACTCTGCAATCTGTTACAATCTGTTTTTCTTCTCTGCCCATAGACACGTCTTGCCTCTCTCGTGGCAGGTTCTCAACTTACTAAGCTAGTTTAAAGACGACGCGCAAGTCGTATTACACAGACGCTAAGATAATTAACAATCCGCGAATATCTAAACAAAGGGACATAAACAGTAAATGAATATCCCTCCCCAAAATAAAATAGACCCTAAATAAAAAAAACGAATTCCAGTCTCTGACAGTAGATAAGGCGAAATAAGGTGATAATGAATATGAATTAGATAATTAAAAATAGTTTAGAAAAGTTCAGAAAAAAAACACAATTTGCTACATTAAGTTAGTAAAATAAAGGAGATGAATGTTATTTTAAATATGTTACTATTGTTAATTACTCTGGTATTAAAGATACTGATACCCGAACAGTCAAGAAAATACTTCAAAAATTAAATTATAACTTTGAATTACAGTTGTAAAAAGAATCTCATAGATTATCAACTTTCAATATTAAATCACGGAATAAAAAAAACATTGTATGTACAATATTTTAACATTAAGAAAACATTTACTGTAATCTGCAACTAGTAAACTTATCTATTCCTAAGTATACTTTTGTGTTGTTTGTTGTTTGTGTATTTTATAATCTAATAATCCATATATTAGTTTTACTACAGTACAACCGTAACTGTATTTATATTTTAAAGTTGCATTTTTTTTAATTTACTGGATTTGGTAAAACACCTGTACAGTACTGTATATACTGTTACTGTATAATTGTTTTACACTATTAATATATTTTTTATTTAATTGTTTCTCTTCTATACATTGAATGCACCAAATTATTGTGTGCTGCTAAAACAAAAGTCTATGTTCAATTGAACAATGTGAGCAAATATATAGACTATGCATAGACTACAGTACATAAGCAATGTATTATTAAAATTTCTTTTAATTGGTGAGAAAAAAGTATAGTTGCAAGCTAATCACCTTTGTGATACATTACCTGTTTCTTTGCTCTGTGCATAACACAAGCACTACAACTGATTTATTAGAGGGAGCCCTCTATGTTGCATTTTGGCCACTTAAAATAATAATTATGAGAAATGGAAAAAACCTACTTTATAAGGTCTTTATTTGTTCGTCTATATACTTAATTTATCTTGTATTTGATTATGAATACATATAATCGACTCATGTTTTCTGAAAAAACGAATTTCAAATTTGAATAAATGCATGTAAATATACTGTATGTATAACTATTATATATAATGTAAAGGCACAGTAATAAAATACATTTTATTTCTTGACACATGCAATAGAGCTTTCAAATATATCAAATTTTTTCGAAATTGTTTGCTACAAGATTTCACATTAAAACATAAACATATGTAGTCATATAGACTAATGGGGGGAGGGAGGTTTGGCTAATACTATAATAAATTAGAAGGTCATATTTTATCACTTGTTTCAACAAGAACTTTTTATAAAATATAATTATAAAAAACTCTTTGCAATGACCCGCTAAATTATAAATGCTTACAGAATCTCTGTATTAAGAACTTCATTGCTCAATTAAACGTATCCTAGAAAGAATTACAGAATTGCGTTTCTTTTCAATACACTTTGATCATCACATTAGCAACTTTATCATCACTATGCCTCAATGGACTGTTCCAAACTGTCAATCAAACTTTAACTGACCGATCTGTTGTCGCATCATTTATCATCATTACCTTTGCAATCTTCCTCTTTATACTGGCCATAACAATCATCATTCCCATCACCTTAACAATGTGCAAACATCAACTATTAAATTCTTTACCAACAACTCATGATAATTAACAGCCATTCCAAAACAAGTTTTATGATCATAAATCATCAAATCATGCTGTAGTCAATGTCATACATCTTGCAATTGACTGAAAGGTATGGGTAGTCAAACCTTTCACAGGTCAGGGGTAACCCATCCCTCTTTCTTAAGCCTTCATTTTTGTTTCATTTCATATTTGCCACAAAAACAATAACCAAAGAGAGAAAAAACAACTGAGACAGGATTCCCAACAGCAAAATGAATAACACAGAGAACCCAAAATAAGGGTTTCCACACAAAAAATACAACATAAAAAACAAAACATTTCAATTACAGAAAGAGCAGTATACAAAAATGGGCACAATAAAATATGTTAAAAGTTTCCCCACGAATAAAATATACGAACTGGGTACAACTTGATTTTTTGCTTCGAGCAAGGTATTCATTCGTAGAAGTCTTATGAAGATAAGCCTATCCAATAGTGACATTAAAGGGTTGGGACCAGGGCATACCTCAGAATTTAAATTGACAAAGATAGAAAAATGATAAATGCAGACACAATAATAATTTGGAGTCAAACAGTGCGATCCTTTGAGAGTACTGCTATGGACTCCTCAGAGTGAGTCTGTTACCTTCCCAGCACATGTCGGTACCCAATTATACTCCTGGATAGAGGGAGACAAATGCAGATAAAGTGTCTTGCCCAAGGACACAAGCGACCAGCAGACTCCTTCTTTGTTGTGTGCCATTTACACTGTGGTATCTTGGTAATCACTCAGCCCATCACATTAATCATAGCCACTAATACATTTTCAGGAAAGTACTGTATTAGCCAAATTCATTAAATAGTAACATGTTAATTACTTAACTAGTGCATGTCATTGTGTTAGTCATCTTCACTTCTTCATATCTGGCCATCAGTTAAACAATCTTACCGCTCACCCAGCGTCAAAACAAAAATAACAATACAAAACTTCAACTTAGTTACTCAAAAGGATGAAAAGTAACCACAGAGGTAATAAAACCTCCTTGATACAACTGACAAGACAGTAAAGATTCCAAAAGCTCATCAATAATGAGAAAAGATAATTAGGACTCCCATGTAAACTTGTGATGAATTGTTCATTATAATTAGTAAAAAGGAGGAAATGATAGTGATTGGAGACTTGTTAATGAGTAACATGTGGCTTTTAAATATAGAAATATACTCTAATTAGAGAAGCACCTTGAAACACATGAATATATTATCACTATAGTTAAATAGTTACTTTTTTCTGCTATTTAAAATATAAATTTTCAGTATCATCTTTATGGAACAAATAGATATGTTACATAAAACAGTTTATAGAGCAGTAAAAACTGAATACGAAACTGTTAATAAATATGAAATGCCACCAAACAAATACAACCATAAACATCATAAAAAAAATATAGTAATAAAAATTTAAAGACAAATGAACATTAAACAAATACAATAATGAATACATCATATATTAAACAAATATTATAGAACATATAATACTATACAATAAAAAAAAACAGAGCACAAATAAACAAGTTCTTGTAATCTCGAAAGCTCTGATGAGGGCAGTATAACTATGACATCTTTAAGGTATGAAATTCTTCACAGTTTCACTAAAAAAAAACTATATTATAGTATTTCAACACAAAATGAAGGGGCGAAGAAACTAAGTTCTTAGTCCACATATCAAGCGACATGAGCATCTTATTTAATGGATACCGGGGCTATAAAACTACACCTACAGTATTATATTATTATTATTATAATTATAGATTCGCTACTTACCTAAAATTCATTACCCGCTGCCGGCGGCCTGCAAAGGTCGCGTACTAGTTTATTGTAGTTAGGCCTAGGAAGGTTAGTGATCTAGAGATATTTCGTTTACAATGGTCAGGCACGGCAAACGTAATGAATAAGCCTATAATCTAGGCTACAACAATAATACTCTCTTAACATATTCCTACATTTTCAATAAAAAGAAGTTATAATCGGGAGCGCATGTTTAGGTGTGGTGTGATGTCAAAAAGTGCATTGGCAGTCCGTAACGAACAGAAGCAACTACTGAATTTCCCGCAAATATTTTGTACTGGGAATTGTTCTTTTTGTCTATACCACAGTATAATTAAAAAAAAAATTCAAATTGTGTTCACACCTAAAAATCGGGAAAATTACGATGCATATTAAACAAAAATAATAAGATTGAACTGAAGCGCCTACCCCTGGCATCCCAAGACTGAACCATTGTGTGTCCGGTGAAGCTTATTATAATAGTATTTAAACATGTGTATTATAACGGTTAGTGCACGTGTTTGAATATTAATATAATATTTAAACATGTTTATTATAACGGTTAATACACATGTTTAAATGTGGTAATGTTTAGGCATGTGTATTTATAGTTATAATACAAAATGATTACCCTGCCGCAAAATGAACGGTTCTAAATCCCCCACGACTCAAGCACATGGGCTTCTCGTTCGTTCGTGACATTGTGCACTGGCCGTGAGAGCGAGTAATCATCTGTAGATCATATGCAACAAAGATACAGAATATCAGTTATAAAATAAATTTAGCATTTGATTTGAATACATGATGAGTTATTCTCTGTTCCTTAATTCTAACTGTCAACTAAATATTCATTGCTCGATTCAGAGGCCCTATAAAATAGAGATTTACTACTCTCTGAGCCTAGATTGAAATACATCAGCTGTAAGCTGTAGAATAGCCCCTGGATAGCCGGGAATGTGAGTAAACATTGCTGTTGTACGCCACACGATCATAAAATAAATAGAATAGGCTAGAAAGAATCGTATTCTTATATTTATTTAGGCCAGCATAAACACCAATACACCATGTCATTTTCAATTCATATATTGAAAATGACCAAAATTACCATCTTTGTTTTTTGAGAACTAATAAAATATTGATGCATCTTTCTGCCTAGCATTCTCCTGATCGCCAAGGAACGGTTTTACATTCGCGAAATTTGTGATAAAAGTAAAGTAAATCCACAGACGTACAGCTACTGTCTTTTTTCATTATGGTCGGATTTTGGTTTAAAACATTTTATGTTTTAAATAATAACATTAGATTCAAAAATTGTGTATACTTTCTGAAATTTGACCATGATTGGAGCAGTACTGGCTGAACTGTGTCCCGATTTTCTCTACTACCAAGGTCTTGTTTTACTCATTGTGAAGGCCGTTTAGGCAGCATTCAGGCAATTAGCAATCAATCATCCAACCCACCAGTGACCGTTTCTTCTAAGGGGAAGAATTTCGTCATGGTGTAATCTAGTCAATGTTGCTTGGCGGGCCCCACAGATAGCGATAGGTTTTTAATTCCTTTTCAAGGGCCGCAAAAAAATCGCTATCAGAACGCATGTGGCCTGCGGGCCGCACCTTGCCCACACGTGTATTATGCAATGGTGCGCTTCAAGAGGGCATTATACCAGATAAATCTAGAAGGTAAGGCTTCACTGTAAAAATGAATTTTAATATTACCATATTTTGGATGCTTACCATGCTTGGAACTTCCAGTTTATTTTTTTTAGATCCTTTTTGTAATGTATTTATTTTATGGTTGGAGACATATAAATAAACAAATCAATAATAAAAAAAAAAAAAAACAATCAAAAATAAAAAAGCAAATAAATCTTGAGGAAAAGCTGAAGTCATATAAAGTTAACTTTAAAAAATCCATCGAGGATGAACCAAAGTGAAACCGTTATTACAGTTAGCATATCGCAATAGTCTGAAAGCTGCCTCAGCAGTGTTATCAAACCAGGAACTAATGGCAACAAAATGTTCTTCAAGCATTGAAAGCAAAGGCTACTCTGGGATTGGATTTGAAATTGCTCATAAGGATTGAAACAGACATTAATGAAACAACAACCACAGTAAACTGTTGTTTTATAAACTGTGGATCATCCAGAAATGTGGCCTATGCTGTGATTGAAAATGTCTTTGAATCAAATCAAATTTGAATTGTCAATTTTGGTTGTTGTTCTTGCTGGACTTTCAACACTCTTTACTGGTTGTAATGCCTGCACTGATCAAGTCGATGGATTTACTATAGAAGATGATGTTTTTATAGAGAAACCAAAAACTCAAATATTCCAACCAACAAAAAAGCTGACACTGACTTGTGAACTTGCTAATCCTGATGAGAAATCTTTAAGTTGGATATATATTCTTAAAGGTTATAAAACAAAAATCCAAAGAAAATCTGAAAGAGTTTCATTGGAGCTGGCAACACACAGAGAGAACACACGAGGATCCTACAAATGTTGTCAACTTTATAATAATACATTGTGTACATGCTCAACTCCTGCCAAGGTGGTACCAAAAATAGAATACTTTCCAAGATGTATCAGCAATGGCAATATTTTCATTGCAGGTGAAAAGATTGAACTATTTTGCAGTGGACCTAAAAGTACTAATGACAAATGGAGAAACGATCTGAAATGGATAAAAGGCCATTTTCCTGAAGATGCCGTAAATGAAGCAATTGACCGTCGTGGAGGAAACCATTCAATTGTTTTAAAATCTTCATTTATGGCTAAACCTGGATTTCAACAATTCAAATGTAAATTGAGTGTCAAGTTTCCTCAGAAATATGACGCATTTTGCTCATTAAGTATCAACATTTTGTCAAAAACTCACGGTGTTTACATTTGCAGGAGGAAAATTATCAAACGAGGCCGCCAAATAGAAGTACAATGTTGTGTCTCTGAATACTCTGAACTTCTATTTCATTTTTCCTGGACCATCAACACAACCATACCCAATAATATTGTTATGTTGGAACAAAATGGATCTCAAGCAATCATTACTTTAAAACAACCTGAATACAAAACGGAGAAGATTAACATCACATGCAGTGTTTACAGTGCTCTTTGGACAGAATCTCAAATGGTCACCATTGATTTTAATTCTGCAATACATCAATCAGCAGAAAAGCCTTTGACATTAAGATACTATAAGTTTAAACTTACCACAGAGAAACCTCAAACAAGCAAAACGACAACCAAACCATTTTCAAGTGAGTACACCATAGCAAGTCAAATATCAACAGAGAGCCAGGTTATAAGTACTTCAACAGTAGGTTTAATATATACTTATTATACTACAAAAGAAAGTTCAGGAGGAAATAAGTTCATACCAATTAGCACAGATCAGAAAGAAAACATTAGTTCAGATACAGATTGGTCTTCTAAACTATATATACAGAAAGATAACACATATAATAGGACAGAGTGGAACAATTTCGAAACACTATCATCAAGTAAAAATCCTATAAGAGCTTCAATAACAGGGAAATTTCTGAAAGAAAAAAGAACAACCAAACTACAAACACAAGAGCAAACTAAAGAAAGAGAAAAATCAACAGACCAGTTTGTAAGTTCTCCAAATGTAAGTACTACCACTTCTCACAATCCATTCAGCACTAATAAGAAAAATGAAATTAGTTCTGATACTGATTCCACTCCTAAAGCATACAAAGAGAATGACAATATAAATAGAAGTACACTGAAAAATTTACAAAGAACAAAATCAACAGAAAAATCCCAAACACAAAAATCAACTACCAATTTCCTCAAACAAAATAATAAACAAAATTGGTTACTGATTGTGTCAGTACGTACAGCGATTTTTTGCCTAATTATATTTGTAATGGTTATATTATGCTTTTATAATACATGTTGTAAAAAAAGATATTCTCAAAAAGTCCAAACAACTAGTAACTAAAAGGATGACAGTTATGAAAATATTAGAAATTTAGAACAAAACCAAATGCCTTCCAAACTACCAATCAACCACACCACATCTTTTTATGACAGTAATGCAGATAGTAAGAATATAAAATCATAATGTAGTGAATTACTGTAACAAGCATAAGATCAATGTCCACAACTAATGGCATGACAAAAATGACAATCTCAAGCATCTACGCTTTAGTGTGGATGATGATTATGCAATAATTAATGAAGATAAGAACAATATGGAAGTATCTGCTGGTGTTGAAAAAAGGTAATGGAAACATATTGATTTACAGAACAAGTGACACACAATGATCTTATAAATGAAATAATGTATGTAAATGACAAGTTAAATAAATCTAAAAAACTGCTTCAAGGGTGAAAAAATATAAAATTAATGATGAATATTACTATTATAACTTTCCACCACACAGAAAAATATCAGTATCATTAGCAGAGAACCACACATTAGCAGTTAATGTACAATACTTAAGTAAATATTTTATAATTTTTATGAAAACATTATAAATTGTATAATTAATTTTAAAATGATCAAATTAAACGCATATTAATAGTGGACTATAGCTTGGTGGTTGAATCTGACATAATTTGATTTAACTAACAGTTCACTTCAGTGGTGGTTTTGATGTGGCAATATACTTCTTTAAGGTATGAGATTCTTCACAAGGTTTCACTAAAAAAAAAAACTATTTTATAGTATTTCAACACAAAGCTCACACAAGCAAAATGACAACCAAACCATATTCAAGCAAACCACAGCAAGTCAAATATCAACAGAGAGCCGGATTATAAATACTTCAGTAGGTTTAATTACTCATTATACTACAAAAGAAAGTTCAGAAGGAAATAAGTTCATACCAATTTGCACAGATCAGAAAGAAAACATTAGTTCTGATACAGATTGGTCTTCTAAACCATGTACACAGAATAACACATATAATAGGACAGAGTGGGACAATTTAGAAACACCAACATCAACAGCTTTAATAACAGGGAAATCTAAGGAAGACAAAAGAACACCCAAACTACAAACACAAGATCAAACTACAGAAGGAGAAAAATCAACAGACCAGTTCGTAAGTTTTCCAAATGTAAGAGCTACCACTTCTCATAATCCATTCAGCACTAATAAGAAAAATGAAATTAGTTCTGATACTGATTCCACTCCCAAAGCATACAAAGAGTATGACAAGATAAATAGAAGTACATTGAAAAATTTACAAAGAACAACATCAACAGAGAAATCCCAAACACAAAACACAACTACTACTTTCGTCACACAAACAAGTAAACAAAATAAACAACATTGGCTAATGATTGTGTTAGTATTTGCAGTTGTTTTTTCTTAATTGTATTTGTAATGGTTATATTATGCCTTCACCACACATGTTGTAGAAAAAGGCATTCCAAAAAAGTCCAAATACCCATTAACCCAAAGAATTACTGTTATGAAAATACTGAAAATCTAGAACAAAGACAAACCTTTTTGAAACAATTATCAATCCACCATGCCAACTCTTTTTGTGACAGTAAAGCACATAAGAACATGAAATGTGAATTGACAAGCTTCATACCAATGTCTACAACTAATGATACAGATATTTCTCTCTTAAGAATGTATTTTGAGGATGATGATTATGCAATAATTGATGAAGATAAAAATGATGTGGAAGACTCTGTTAGTGTTGGTGAGATATTAGTACAAAAAAATTGTGATATACAAAAGAATAAATGTGCAGTTCACGATGATATTGCACTGCATTTGATTGAGAAAGCTTCGATCAATAAAGTTTAAAATGTATGTAGATTGCAATTACAGTCAAACCTCCAATTTACACACAACTTAAAAAATATAACAGGCTGTCAAAAATGGAGGCCAGTGGGTGTGGCACTGAACCGATGACAAACCATGCCCACTCGGTCCATGCACCATATAAGGGAAAAAAAATAGAAAATTATGATCTTTAGAGGGCATTTAAAGGCGTTTAATGTTGAAATAGTGTTGAAAGATATTTCAGTTATAGACATAGATTGCGCACAACTGCGGTTACTCACATATTGTTTCTAGGCTATGCAGATACATCTTCATCTCTCGCCTTAGTCTAGTGTAAATTGCACTCTAGGTCCTCCGAATAGAGAGATAGGTCTATACCTACTGTATTTTGTTGACTAATAAAATTTAACTTGACATTAACAACAAATCTTCTTTACAGTATTTGAGGAATTAATTATAACCAGAGAGTTACGAACACCAACAATATTATGTTGGGGAACCAAATCTCAAGAGCCGTCAATTTTCCAGCGTGGTATAAATGTTTTTAAACACGACGCGTGTTGTAAGTGAACTTTTCACTGGGTTGGCAATGGTTAAGCCTTACATTTTTGGGAATCCCCACTGAATATTGGTACGAAAACAACATACATTCAATCGATAAAGGTTGTTTTTTATTAAATGTAAATATGATTAGCTTTAGTTTAATGTAACGTTCAATAGATTTGAAGAATATAAAGAATTTGCTAAAGGTAGACCAGTCCCAATTAAGCTAAGCTGTCACGGTAAAAGTGGTTGTCCTAAATAATTGTAAGCCGTCCAAAAGATGGCCAGACGGCTCGCTGGCTAAGCCTATGACTTGCGACCAAGTAGTGATTGTAAAATGGCAATGGGTTTTTAATTAATGTCAAATTCCATTTTTTTTGCTAATGTTTACTTTGATGAATTGAAAAAGCTACGTTATGAATATACAATAAACTGTAGATAAGGTGAAGCAAGGTGAATTAATATGAATTAGATAATTAAAAGTAGTTTAGAAAAGGAAAAACAAAACACAAATTGTTACATTAAGTTGGTAAAATAAAGGAGATAAATTATATTTTAAATATTTTAATATTGTTAATTACTCTGGTATTAAAGATACTGCTATCGAAACAGTCAAAAAAATACTTCAAAAATTAAATTAAAACTTTGAATTACAGCTTTAAAAAGAATCTAAAAAATTATAAACTGTCAATATTAAACAGAATAAAAAAACATTGTATGTACAATGTTTCAACATTAAGAAAACATTTAATCTGCAACCAGTAAACTCATCAACTCATAAGTAAACTTTTGTGTTGTGTTTGTCCTGAAATGTAATTTTAATGTGCTTATCTGTATTTTAATAATGTAATAATCCATATATTTCAATTAGTATTACTACAGTACAACCATATTTGTATTTATATTTTAAAGATGTTTGTTTTTTGTTTTTTTTTTAAATTTACTGGATTTGGTAAAACACTACAGTACTGTATACTGTTATTGTATAATTGTTTTTTAACACAATTAATTGTTATTTTTAGTTGTTTTTCTTACTCTCTTTATACACTGATCGCATCAAATTATTGTGTGCTACTACAACGAAAGTCTATGTTCAGTTGAATAAATAAGTAAGTAAATATATATAGACTATGCAAAGACTATATTAATAACATTTCTGTTAATTGGTGAGAAAAATTTTGTCTGATTCTAAAGTTTAGTTGCAAGCTAATCACTTCCGTGATACATTAAATCTGCTTCTTTGCTCAATGCATAACACAAGCACTCCAACTTATTTATTAGAGGGAGCCTTCTATGTTGCACTTGCCATTTATAAAATTATAACAGAAGGAACGTGGGAACCATTGTTTAGTGGTTAAGTCTATATGCCTTAAAAAAATAAATTATTCCATACAGAAGTAATGTTATCTATTACATAAGAAGTTTTGTGGGTGTTATTAGTTTATTTTGTTTAAGATTCTCTGGTATTTGTCTTCAGTCTAATGTGTTAAAAAATATTTTAGGCAGTCTGTTAAATGAGAAAGGGAAAAACCTACCTTACAGTATAAGGTCTTATTTGATCACCTATATACTTATTTTATTTCTTGACACTTGCAATAGAGCTATAAAATGTATAAATTTTTTTGAAATTGTTTGCAACAGGATTTGAGATTAAAATATAAACAGAGATGTAGAACCGGACCATCCTTCTAATGTTTAGTCATATAGGGTACTACAGTGTTACGTCACGATACCATTTGATACTACTACATTGCTATCGTTGCAAAATGCGTTTAACCAAACGCCATTTTCTCCACTGACAAACCACTGATCCCAATTTCTAACGTAATATTAAGATGTTGTATCTTAATTTTTCATTGTAAATTTTAATTGATGATTAAATGTGTGTTCGATAACTAATATAATGCAAGCTTTTGTGTTTTTAGTACACTTTGATGGTAAAATATTAGATTTTAAAATGCCTATTTCAGAAAACCTATGAAGTAATTTAGGCATAATGAACGGTAACCAACGTCTGTTGACAACAGAAGGCGCCACCTGGCATCGTGACGACACGACTGTGGTACTCTATAGACTAATGGGGGAAGGGGGAGGAGGCTTAGCTAATACTATAATAAATTAGAAGGTAATTTTTATCACTTGTTTCAACAAGAACCTTTTATAAATTATAATTATAAGGAGCTCTTTGCCATGACCCACTATATTATTTACTTACAAGATCTCTGTATTAAAAATCGCATTAATTAAATGTATCCTAGAAAGAAGTATTGAATTGTGTTTGTTTTTTTTAATACAGTTTTGATCATCATACCAGCCACTTTATCATCACTATGCCTCAATGGACTGTTCCAAACTGTCAATCAAATTTTAACTGACCAATCAGAGCAAACACACAAGTTTATGTACTGCATGTTTACACTTTTGAGGTTCTACACCTTAACAACAAATATCCAAGGGTTGAGACTTAGCAGAAAGGACTGCTGTAGACACACCCGTTGTCGCATCATTTACCATTATTACCATAGCAATCTTCATCTTTCATACCCGCCCTAAAAATCATTATTCCCATCACCTTAACAATGTGCAAACATCAACTATTAAATTCTTTACCAACAACTCATGATGGTTAACAGCTATTCCAAAACAAGTTTTATGATCATAAATCATCAATCCATGCTGTAGTCATTGTCATACATCTTGCAATTGATTGAAAGGTATAGGTAGTCAAACATTTTACAGGTCAGGAGTTACCAATCCCTCTTTCTTAAGCGTTCATTTTCATTTCATATTCGTCACATAAAACAGTTACCAAGAGACAAAAAACAGCCGAGACAGGATTCCCAACAGCAAAATGAATAAAACAGTGAACTATAAAAAGGGTTTCAACACAAAAAAACAACATAAAATACAAAACATGCCAATTACAGAAGAGCAGTATACAAAAAGGGGCACAATAATATAGGTTAAAAGTTTCCCCACGAGTAAAATATACGAGTGGTACTGTGTAAAGACAACTTGATTTCTTGCTTTGAGCAGTGGCGTAGAAAAATATTTTTCATTGGGAGGGATGATTGGCGTGTTAGCCAGTGTCGTAACAGGCGCGGGGGTGGGGCAGGGGGAAAACTGCCCCTCCCCTGACGGTTTTTACTGGGCCGACCAAGTCGTCGTACCGGGCTGGGTAATAAGAGAAAAGAAAGAGGGGAGAGAGAGGGAAAGAGAAAGAAGAGGAAAAGAAAAGGAAAGAAAAAAGAAGAGAAAAATAAAGACAAGAATAAAAAGGAAGCTATCGTAATGACCAGACTCACAACACCCATGCAACCCCTTCTCCAATTCAAAAACTGTCATAACTCCTTTGATCTATGCTGCCCGATGGCGTAACCACTGGCGCGCATTTTTTAGGGCATTTTTTAGTTTTATCCTTTTAAGTTATTTAAACACATAATAGTCCAAAACTCAAGAAAGACAAGTTTAAGATAGATCATTTTAACCTAAAAGAAGGGCCTCAATGTGCATAGATGGTGAAAGAATGTGTTTGTAATAAATACAACCATGATGAAAATGCTTATATTTAGTTTCAAACACACGTGTGTGGTCTACATTATAAATAAGATAAGCCCTATGTCGTATTGTTTTCTATATGGGGAGTGGGGTGGGGTGGGGTGGGTATGCTAAATTACTAACCGGGAAATGAGGATTGTATGTTGTTATTATGATTATGATTATTATTATTGTTATTGTTATTATTATTATTATTATTATTATTATTATTATTATTATTATTATTGTTATTATTACTGATGTCGTACACACCCTTCAGTGTGAAATGTGGCTCTCTTTGCAAGCACATCTAACATCTAAGGAAAGTAGAGCTTAGATTGGTACCAGATAAAATAATTTTAATACATTATGCTAATTTTCATCTTTGTAAGCGCATAAGACAGTGCAAATGTGTATTATTATTATTATTATTATTATTATTAAATTATTTCTGTGACAGTCTTTTGAAGTGTGTAAAGATCCATTTTATCCTATACAAAGTCAAAATATTGGGGGGGATGATTCAATGGACCATCCCCCCCTTGTCAAATATTGGGGGGGGGGATATATCCCCTCCATCCCCCCCGGGATCTACGCCTATGCAAACCAGCCAAGCATGACTGTTTTTGAAATACATTTCACAACAACACAAGACATGCGAAATGTAAATCAAAACTAGTCAGCCAAGCTTGACGTGGGCATGTTCCATTAATAATGGGGGAATCATTTTTCGCTGCAGTCCAATGCGTTAACGCTTCCCAGTGGGTCTGCTAATTTTTAATGGTCAGGATACCGCGAAAACAAGCCCTATGCTTGGCATTATAGGCTAGGCTTATGTGGGATAGGATTTGCAACAAGGTCTCGGACTAAGCCTCTATACTATAGTAGGAGGCCTGGTCCTAGTCTAGGCCTATAATATATAGTAAAATTCTGTATAAGTAGTCATATGATTACAGGTTTACATTGTACCAAGGTCAATATTAACGATCGCATTTATTTTTCATTGAAAATTTAAAAAAAAAACTTTAAAAAAGTATATAATATAAACTATAATACCGTAGTTTCATTCAATGGGGCCCCGACAGTTTTAAACAATAAAAGCTGGGCTCTGATGTTTGAAATCATTCTTCTGATTTTGTGATCAATCTGCTTTGCATTGTATATAGGCCGTACGTTATTTAAACATGTTTAGTTCTCACTAAAATTGGCCTATTCTATTCTCTGTATTTATTTACAACTAGAGTACATAGGACCTAGTGAATGACTATACCAGTCCGAAAAGTCATGTACCACTCTATGTTCTCTAACAACGGAGTTAACAGTTAATTTTTCAATATCCAGCAAATTTAAATAGCATCCAAAATCCTCCTTTTTGGAATGTAAGGAAATAGATAGTACTTTATATTTGTTGGATCGATTGCAACCCCAAAACGAATGGCACTTCAGAATACAGTACAGTATACCAAAAGTTCTCTCAAATTTTATATCCTATCGCGTTGTTTGTGTTATAAGTTAACTTCATTTATTTATATTTTATTTTCTTTTAAGCATACAGGTTTGGAATATTTTTAAATCCTTAAGTTAAATTATCTACCTTACTTTTTATTTTCAATGAAAAATAAATGCGATCGTTAATATCGATCTTGGTACAATGTAAACGTGTAATCACATGACTTATACAGAATTTTACTATATTATAGGCCTAGACTAGGACCAGGCCTCCTACTATAGTATAGAGGCCTAGTCCAAGACCTTGTTGCAAATCCCAGCCCACATGAGCCTAACCTATAATGCCAAGCATAGGGCTCGTGATCGCGGTACCCTGACCATTAAAATTAGCAGACGCACTGGGAAGCGTTGTTCACGGCATTGGACGGCAGCGAAAAATGATTCCCCCATCATTAATGGGACAGGCCCACGTCATGCTTGGCTGATTAGTTTTGATTTACATTTCGCAAGTCTACTGCCATACGCAGCAAAAGTCCGTTTCTAGCGTTGTTGTCAAATACATTTCAAACCAGGCTGGTTTTTGATTTACGTTTTGGAATAGAATTTGGAGAGGGCGTTTGATCAAGTCAGACCTACGTTTTGAATTTGAATTACATTTTAAAGAAATTAGAACTACATTCATTTTGAAAAATTTGAACTACGTTTTGAAAAATTAGAACTTCATTTTGGGAAACCAGATCTACATTTTGAGAAATTTACGCCTACGTTTTGATAAATTAGACATTGAATTTTGCAATTACAACTTGAAAGTTTTTTTAGTCTTGTTTATTTCAATATTGGCTTTCAGATTTAAACTATATCGACATTTTGCTCTTCAATAAATGTGTCTATGTCTTCCAATAACCTATACATATTTCTGGTAGCAGTACTTCAAACGTAGGGCCTATATAGGGGGCCTATATATATATTTTTTCATGGTATTTAAAATTTATTTCGTGGGTGATAAGAATTTCTTATGAATGTAGTAGTGGTATCAGTTGATTGGTTGAGAAAAGAATCAAGTTGGCATGGTTCTTCTGATCTCCGTTATAGCTCGCGGGTATAAAACGACGGACGTGATTTATTGACTTTAACACTCGAATACCATATTCTATCATTTTATTATGAAATTCCGGTGATAAATTTAAAATAAAAATAAAAATAACAACAATAGGCGTCCGAATACCCAAAATATTTCCTGATTGCATTACCTTAATTTAATTTTTGATCTTTGTTTTACAAGCTAACTTATCTGATATTTTGCTTTTAATGTTTAGTAGCGTGTTCCTGTGCAGAAGGATGGGAATCGTTTGCCAGCAGTTGTTATAAGTTTGTTCACAGAATTAAAGACAATTGGGAAGGCGCCAGGACTGCATGTCTTAGTATGAAGTCGAACCTTGTCGTTGTGGGAAATCAAGAAGAGAACGAATTCCTGATCAAACTATTTCCTAATAATTTCTGGCTAGGCCTAACCGATATGAAGACGGAAACCCACTTTATATGGGTTGATAGTGGTGAATGCAGCAATTTTTCACGTAAGCATATTTAATCATTTGAAATACTGTACTTTTCTCTTAAAATCTTGAAAATTCTTTAAATAGGTCTATCAAAGCCTAATTAACATTTCAATACTTAGATACGAAACAATTTAATAATACTATTAAACATTTATCGCAACCATACAACGAATATTACTTCGGTAGTCTTTGTCAACGTTTGACATGAAATGAACATTCTGAGATAGATAGAGGTAATAGTATGCATCCAATTTGAAAAATGATTAATTAGTTTTTATATCTGAGCTATCTCAGAATGTTAATTTTATGTAAAGAGTTGAAAATGTCTACTGGAGTAGTTGAAATATTCTTTGCAATCAATTTTAGTGTTTCTAAAGTCAAAACTGTACATATCAGTAGGTATTCATTACCGTTGCACATTGGATTTAGGATTGGATTTATTCGGTGTAAACACCAAGGATAGCCCACTAAAGTCTAGAAGAAGACTTATTTCCAGTGGGGTCCTTCTAGTGGTAATAAGGCAGTCACCAGGAAACAATCCTCTAGTCTTTTCCGAAGAGTGTACTGCGTTCTTTAACGTGCACATGGGCCATAAATCCACACGGGACCTATGGCTTAAACGTCTTATCCGAAAGACTGCGCTATTGTAACATGTATTTCAGCCCTCCAGCTGAAACACAAAGAGAGGCAGCGATGGGAATTGAACCAGAGACCTAGATATCTCCATAGTTCAGCGCACACACAGTATCTACCACCGGATTAGCCGACTGAGCTAAGCTGCTCGGG